>NC_136063.1:578938700-579120109 GCF_964261635.1 Lissotriton helveticus
ATTGTTTCCAATACCTCTGGCCGGCTGCTTTAACTCATCTATCCAGATTAACTTCTGACATTAGATTTTTTTACTAGAAATCCCAAGACTCTCTTTAACCCTGATGTCACAAAATTCTTTTTTATGGAGTCGCAGCGTCGCGTCCGGCCCCATACCCTCCGGTCCCTGGGCCGCGCGCAACGCCGGAGGAGATCGAGCGGTTCCTCATGGCCATGAGGTCTCCCACTCCTCCGGCGGGCTCTGAGGCGCCTCCTGGCCCAGCGGACCCGTCTGGGGGCCCTAGCGGGTTTGGGGCTCCGGCCCGACGCCGTTGAGTGCTTCGGGCCCGGCGCCGCAGGGCCCCACTGGATCCGGTTCCGGATCCGGGTCGTTGCCGGTGGACTTAACGACCTCCCCGGCGCCGGTCCCTCAGGTGTCGCCCCCGGCGCCGCCCGAAGACGGCGCCGTGGGCGACACCTGAGGGACTGGCGCCGGGGAGGTCGTTAAGTCCCCGAGGCCTCCCTCGATCCGGCTCTGGCGCCGGAGCGGCGCTGCTGGGCGCTTCTTCAGACGCCGTTCAGAGAGTTCACCTTTCATGAGCCGGCCCCATCATTTGACACCCCTGTGTTGGGGTTCAAGGGGGCCTGGTTCCTTCTGTCTAGTTCCCCGTTAGAGGTTTTTCTTAAAAGTGCCAAGTGCATATGCGAATTTATGGACGCTCCCTAGAGCTCGCTTTAAAAGGGGGCGCCAACAGGAAACAGGTGCTTGGTTTCTTTATTGGTCCCTTGCCGTGTGTTTCCTGTTCCTGTGGTTCTACCTTGTTTCCCTTCCTTCGAGCTCCGTTCCAGTGGTCTTTTCTAGTGCTGGGTTTTGATCCCCTTTTTCCCCTGCTTCCTTGTTTTATTCCCTTGGGCATTTTAGAACCCTTTATTGGGGACCTGTTTTTGATCTTCGGTGACGTTCTGGGATTCGCGGCTGCGTTTCCTTTGAGTTTTAACGTCCCGTTATTATCCCTTTTTTGTATCCAAACCATCTTGTTATACGCTGTGTTTGGGTGGTTTCACGAAGGAGCTGAATAACTGCCGTTTTTGTGCTACCTTCGTGTTCTTTTTTAGATTCCAGGGGTTTTTTGGGTGTCTTTCGTATTCCCTTTGATACCATTTTTTCCCCTGTCCTTTTTTTTTTGTCCTAAGAACTGTGAATTCCACCCCCTTTGTCATTCTCGGTGTTTCCCGAGGGGGTGTGGTTGGTCTGGGGTTACGCAAGAAACAACCAATACGATTGCAGTGGAAGAATTCCTGTCTCGTATCAAGCCACTCCCGTTTGTTATCTGGGGTAAGCAGGGAGGTCGGTGGTTCGTGTGTGTACTTGGCACTGGTAATAGTTGTAGGGGTGTGTTTAATCTTGTCTCCTTCTTTCATTTTAGCGTTCTCGTCTGTGTCAAGCTGTCAGATGCCAAGAAGACAGAGGAGACGAGTTGTGTTCCCCAAGACCTTGGGTTCCCTTGTATTGTTACCCACCTTCTCCCGGTGTCGTGTTCTCCACCATCCGTTTTGATTGCGGGTGTTGGGGGTCACGGTGAGGGTAGAGGATTGTGACGTTCTTCACTCCTGCGGTGTTGGGCCGGTCGGCATCGGAACAGAAAACCAAGCCCACGAATTAACACACCGCCCGAGTGAAGAATGGTTGAGGAGGCAGCAGGGGGGGCTTCTTCGATGCAGGAAATCATGCAGGCTTTAGCGCACATACAGGGTGAAGTCCAATCCCTGCGTCAGGGTAATCAGGAGTTACGGGGGACACTGAGTGAGGTGAAGGAAAGCACTAAAAGAAGAGGGAGGGATCCCTCCGTTAAGGCTAAGCCCCCATTGATTCAACCAGCCACATTTCAATATGAGAGGAGTGGGGGGCAGAGTGGGTCTCCTTCTCCTTTGTCCGTTACAGTGAACACTCCCGTGCCAGTGCCTCTAGCAGCTCCAGAGAGGTTTTCCGGGGATAGTAGCAGATATGCTATATTTATGAACCAGTGCCATTTGCACTTCATGTGTCGACCAACCGCTTTTCCTGACGACACTACTAAAGTAGTGTTTGTGATCTCATATCTTTCGGGTACTGCAGCTAGTTGGGCGGTCCCCTTAGTGGAAAACAATGACGCTGTGTTGAATAGTTTCCCGGCCTTCAAGAACCAGATGCATAGTCTGTTTGCTAAGCATGCTTTTATCCAGGCAAGCGATGTTGAATTGTTAAAACTCCGGCAGGGTAAGCAGGATCTTTTGGGTTATGTGGCTACTTTCAATCGCCTAGTAGCAGAGACACAATGGCCCATGGCAAAAAGAACCTCTTTGTTTTATCAGGGCTTGTGCGAGGACTTAAAGGATATAGTCTCTCAGGTTGTAGACCCCCCTGAAGATTGTGTTGAGTTCATCGATTTGGTTGTCAAACTCAACCATCGTATGAGTGAAAGGAAAGGGGAAAAGATCAGGTTTCATCCCCCAAGGACAACTGTAACCAAGAGAGAAACATCTGAGAATGGGGGCGTGAAAACAGATCCTGAACCTATGCCTTTGGGTGGGGTGCGGGGTCCCTTATCCAAGGAGGAAAAGGAGCGAAGGCGCTTGTTGCAGTTGTGTTTGTATTGTGGGAGGGGTGGACACTTTGCTCGAGAGTGTCCAGTGAAACCGTCCCGGATCCCGGAGAATAAGGCTGTGGCTTTTGTGGGAAGGGATTGCGAGAGTCCTTTAGTCCATGAAAGAGGATTTTGTAACCCATATGACCTACAAGGGGCGGTTCAAAGAGTCCCGCATCATTTCACGGTATCGGCTTGCTTCGCTTACTCATCTTGTGGTAGAGCTTCCTTGTCGGTATTATTGGATTGTGGGGCCACAGGGAACTTTATGGACATTGGGTTGGCCGAGTCGTTGATGGTTCCCTGTGTGATGAAGAAACAACCTGAACCCGTGAGGGCTATTGACGGCACGGAGCTAACCTCTGGGTCGATTGTACGACAAACCGAACCTTTGTTGATGACATTTGATAATGGGCATTCTGAGACGGTCTGTTTCGATCTGATTGCCGCACCAGCATTTGGGGTGGTACTCGGGGTACCCTGGTTACAGGCCCATAATCCCAGAATCGATTGGGCGCGGAGGCTGGTTACGCTTGATTCGGAGTATTGTCTTCTTCACTGTTATTGTGAGGCGACTGATAGGGTGTCTCCGTTGTCTTGTGCAGCGAGTGGTTGCGATCAGAACGGTTTGCCTCCTTCGTTTGTGGCATATAAGGAGGTGTTTGATAAGGATCAGGCGTATGTATTGCCACCACACAGGGCTTTTGATTGCCGTATTGATTTGGTTCCGGGGGCCATTTTGCCCTGTAGTAGGGTTTATGCGTTGTTGGAGCCAGAGGAGAAACATCTACGGCAGTATTTGGATGAGATGTTAAAGAATGGGTTTATTCGGCCTTCTTCTTCGCCTGCATCTTCCTCCATATTTTTTATACCGAAGAAGGAGGGTGATCTT
This sequence comes from Lissotriton helveticus, assembly GCF_964261635.1. Taxonomy (NCBI): domain Eukaryota; kingdom Metazoa; phylum Chordata; class Amphibia; order Caudata; family Salamandridae; genus Lissotriton; species Lissotriton helveticus. The sequence continues at coordinate 578,942,195 of NC_136063.1, forward strand.
CGCGCTTGCGTGGACTACAGAGCGTTGAATAAAGTCACAATAAAGAACAAGTACCCATTACCTCTTATACCGGTGTTGTTAGACCAGCTGCGACATGCCAAGGTGTTCACGAAGCTTGATTTAAGAGGCGCTTACCATCTCGTTCGCGTCCGCGAGGGCGACAAATGGAAAACGGCGTTCCGTACTAAGTTTGGTTTGTTTGAATATTGTGTTATGCCTTTTGGTTTGTGTAACGCCCCTGCCGCTTTTCAGTTATTTATAAATGAGGTTTTGCGTGAGTTTTGGGATGTCAGTGTGATTGTTTACATTGATGATATTTTGGTTTTTTCCCCCGTCCTTTGAGGAACATGATGCTCATGTTTCGCAGGTTTTGTCTAAGTTGTTGGAACACCGTTTATTTGTCAAGCTGGATAAATGCACTTTCGGTGCGACACATGTTGAGTTTTTGGGATTCCTGATTTCTGCGGATGGTATAAAGATGGATCCCCAGAAGATCGAAGCTAAAGTTAACTGGCCCATACCCGCATGTGTTAAGGATATACAGGTGCTACTTGGTTTCGTCAACTTCTACAGGCGTTTTATCAGTCATTTCTCTGACATTGTTTCGCCTATGACTTCATTGTTGAAGAAGGGAGTGGTGTTTGAGTGGACGCCTGCGGCACAGTTGGCTTTGGAAAGATTGATTGGGCTTTTTACATCTGCTCCTGTGTTGATGCATCCTGATCCTGCTCTTCCGTTTTATGTAGAGGCGGATGCGTCCCAGCTAGCCGTTGGGGGCGTGTTGTCTCAGCGTGACAATGAATCTGGGTTGATGCATCCAATTGCGTACTTTTCAAAGAAACTACTACCTGCTGAGCAGAATTATACGATTGCCGAAAGGGAACTATTGGCCATAAAGCTGTCTTTTGAGGAATGGCGCCATTACCTTTGGGGGGCTCGTCACCCCATTACCATCTATACGGATCACAAGAACTTGGGAGTTTTTCCGGTCCGCTAGGGCTTTAACTCCCAGACAGATGAGATGGGTGCTATTCTTCAATGAATATGATTTTACCATCACGTATAGGCCAGCTGCTCAACAGGGGAAATCTGACGCATTATCTCAGATTTATGCGGATCCGTCACAAGGAAACAAGACGGAGGAGTCCTGTTTTATGATTCCTGGTGATAAGATAGTTGGTTGTGCTTCCATGGACGATTTCATGGTTAAAGTGCAGGATGAAATGAAGCAGTTAGATCTGGCTCCGTGGCTGTCGGAACCTGGAATCACGTTAAAGGATGGGTTATTGTATCAGGCAGAGAAGTTGTTTGTGCCCCCCGAATTGCGTACACTGGTTCTTACATATTGTCATTCATCGTCCTTGGTTGGGCATCCGGGGGTCAATAAGACCAAAGAGCTGTGTATGCGTTGGTTTTGGTGGAAGTCTCTGGCCCATGATGTACAGGTATTTGTGGCCTCATGCCCGGTGTGTGCTGTTAGTAAGTCCTCGCACATGTCTCCGTCTGGGTTGTTGCACCCATTGCCAGTGCTTCCTTCCCCCTGGCATACGGTCAGTATGGACTTTGTGACCGATTTGCCGCTTGATTCAGGGTTTACGGCCCTTTTAGTTGTTGTGGATTTATTCACAAAAACGGCTCACTTCGTTCCCTTGCCAGGGTTACCTACATCTAGAGAGTTTGCTAACGTCACTGACGGGCAGTTGGGTACAAGCCCTTCCTGTGGCTGAGTTTGCATATAATAACAGCATGCACTCAGCTTTAGGCATGTCACTGTTTTATTGTTCAATGGGGTTCCATCCCAAGACCATTCCTATTCAGCCATCTGAGAGGGTACCAGCAGTGGATTCCCTGAGTAGGGGTTTGATTGAAATCTGGAAGAAAGCCCAACAGCATTTATTTGAGTCCCAGAAAGCCATGAAAGTACAGGCAGATAGGCATAGACGGCCAGCTCCTCTGTATGCAGTTGGGGATAGGGTTTGGCTATCAACGAAGAATCTGAAGTTGCCAGGACCAAGAAAATTACAGCCTCGGTTTGTAGGTCCCTTTCCTGTCCAGAAGTTGGTGAATCCAGTTGCGATCAGGTTGGCTTTACCGGCTGAGTATGGTATTCATCCTGTATTTCACACCTCTTTGTTGAAGCCATATGTCACCACTTCTCAAGAGTTGCCCCCTCCTCCTCCTGTTTTAATAGATGATAACGTGGAGTATGAGGTTAAAACTGTTATGAATTCCAAACGGATGAAGGGACGGCTGTATTACCTAATTGACTGGAAGGGTTATCCCCCAGAGGATCGTTCTTGGGTTCCGGCAAGTAGGGTTCATGCTGCCCGGTTAGTTTGTCTGTTTCATCGCCTGCACCCTGGGAAGCCAAGGCCTATAGGGAGGCTTTCGGGAGGGGGTACTGTTGGGGTTCAAGGGGGCCTGGTTCCTTCTGTCTAGTTCCCCGTTAGCGGTTTTTCTTAAAAGTGCCAAGTGCATATGCGAATTTATGGACGCTCCCTAGAGCTCGCTTTAAAAGGGGGCTGCCAACAGGAAACAGGTGCTTGGTTTCTTTATTGGTCCCTTGCCGTGTGTTTCCTGTTCCTGTGGTTCTGCCTTGTTTCCCTTCCTTCGAGCTCCGTTCCAGCGGTCTTTTCTAGTGCTGGGTTTTGATCCCCTTTTTCCCCTGCTCCCTTGTTTTACTATTCCCTTGGGCATTTCAGAACCCTTTATTGGGGACCTGTTTTTGATCTTCGGTGACGTTCTGGGAGTCGCGGCTGCGTTTCCTTTGAGTTTTAACGTCCCGTTATTATCACTTTTTTGTATCCAAACCATCTTGTTATACGCTGTGTTTGGGTGGTTTCACGAAGGAGCTGAATAACGGCTGTTTTTGTGCTACCTTCGTGTTCTTTTTTAGATTCCAGGTTTTTTTTGGGTGTCTTTCGTATTCCCTTTGATACCATTTTTTCCCCTGTCCTTTTTTTGTCCTAAGAATTGTGAATTCCACCCCCTTTGTCATTCTCGGTGTTTCCCGAGGGGGTGTGGTTGGTCTGGGGTTACGCAAGAAACAACCAATACGATTGCAGTGGAAGAATTCCTGTTTCGTATCAAGCCACTCCCGTTTGTTATCTGGGGTAAGCAGGGAGGTCGGTGGTTCGTGTGTGTAGTTGGCACTGGTAATAGTTGTAGGGGTGTGTTTAATCTTGTCTCCTTCTTTCATTTTAGCGTTCTCGTCTGTGTCAAGCTGTCAGCTGCCAAGAAGACAGAGGAGACGAGTTGTGTTCCCCAAGATCTTGGGTTCCCTTGTTTTGTTACCCACCTTCTCCCGGTGTCGTGTTCTCCACCATCCGTTTTGATTGCGGGTGTTGGGGGTCACGGTGAGGGTAGAGGATTGGGACGTTCTTCACTCCTGCGGTGTTGGGCCGGTCGGCATCGGAACACCCTGGGTACCAGGAGATGGGTGATGAGGATGATTGGGAGGGGTCTGAGGACCCTCTGACACGGGAGTGTCAGTCCCAGGAGGACTGGACAGGTGGACTTGGGGAGGCCAGTGGTCTGGACACATCACCGGACACTGGCTTTGTCTCCCCTCCTACCGTGGCTACGGAGGAGGTGGCTGCCTACAGTGTGGTGCTGAAGCGGACGGCCAAGGCCTTGGGCCTTGAACTCCCCGTCGCGGCCGTGAAGACTAACCTCCTCACTGAGGTCCTTAAACCCCAGTCAAGCTCGGCTGAGCCTCTGCTGCCATTTAATAAGGCCTTGACCGACGTTCTTTTGGGCACTTGGTCCAGACCCGCTACAGGTTCGCCTGTAGATAGGAATGTGGCCCGACGCCACCGCCCGGCCCCGGGCGACCCTTGTTTCCTGTCCACCCACCCCACCCCTGAGAGCCTGGTGATCCAGGCCTCCAATTCCCAGACCGCATTCCCGTCGGCTCCGCCTGACAGGGAATCCAAGAGGTATGAGCAATACGGCAAGAAGGTATTCTCCTCCCTCAGTTTGGGACTGCGGTCTTCCAACACCGCATGCCTCTTGGGCCGCTACACCTACTCCCTAGGGGATACGGTCGCGGACGTGCTGCCAGAATGCCCGTTGCAGGTACGGGCTAAACTCGGCCAAGCCCTTGTGGAAGGCCGAGATGCGGCACGTTATTCTATTCGGTGTGGACTGGATACCACCGACTCACTAGGCAGAGCGATGGCAACGATGGTGGCGATTCGTCACCACGCCTGGTTGAGATCCGCCAACATCTCGGCTGATGTCCAGAATACACTCATGGACATGCCGTTTGATGGCCGTCGCCTTTTTGGTGACAAGGCAGACCATGCGCTTGAGCGCTTTAAGGACTCCAGGGCTACGGCCAAGTCCTTGGGCCTCTCGGCCTCGCGCCAGCAATCGGCTGCCTTTCACTCCTTTCGTGGCCACGGGAGGGGTGTACCCACAGGTGCTGCCAGCCACGCGCCGCAGGGTAATACCCAACGCGGTGGCGTCTGTGGAAACCGCCGTGGCGGCGGTCGGGGACAACGGCGAGGTCAGTCCACACCTTCCCCCGCAGCATCCACCTCACAGCCCTCCTAGTCCGTGCTTTCAGGCCCATGTGTCGCCAGTGGGGGGCAGGGTTCGCCATCACCTCCTCCACTGGCACACTGTCACTTCGGACAGGTGGGTGCTGCAAATCGTCCGAAGGGGCTACTCCCTCCCCTTCGAGACGACCCTCCAGCCATGTCACCGCAATACCACCGCGTATCGGGGGATCATTTGCAGCTTCTGCAGGAGGAAGTTACGACCCTCTTGGCCAAGGGGGCCATCAAGCACGTTTCTGGGCCAGAAGTAGGGTGTGGTTGTTACTCCCACTACTTTCTGGTACCCAAGAAGGGCAAAGGGGGCCTTCGCCCTATCGTCGACCTACGGAACGTCAACGGCTTCCTCCGGAAGGAGAAGTTCAAAATGCTGACACTGGCTCGGGTCCTAGCTGCCCTGGACCCAGAAGACTGGATGGTAGCGTTGGACTTGCAGGACGCTTATGTCCACATCCCCGTCCTGCCGGCCCAGCGGCGCTACCTGCGGTTCACGGTTGGCCACGAGCACTTTCAGTTTACCGTGCTCCCCTTCGGCCTTACCAGCGCCCCACGGGTGTTCACAAAGGTGATGGCGGTGGTCGCAGCTCATCTGCGCAGGTTAGGGGTTTCAGTCTTCCCCTACCTCGACGACTGGTTGTTAAAGGCAGGCTCGCCCCAGTCAGTCGTCAGCCACCTCAGACGACGGCAGACCTCCTGCACCAGCTGGGGTTCTCCATCAATGTGCTGAAGTCACACCTGTGCCCCTCTCAGAAGCTCCTCTTCATCAGAGCGGTTCTCGACTCGGCGCTGTTTCGGGTTTATCCTCCCAAGCAGCGGGTTCGGGATATTCAGGCTCTGATTCCACTCTTTCGGCCTTTATCCCGGGTCTCGGTCAGGTTGACGCTGCGGCTTCTGGGGCTGATGGCCTCCTGCATCCTTCTGGTGCATCACGCCCGGTGGCGGATGCGGGCTCTGCAGTGGGACCTGAAGTTTCAGTGGGCCCAGCATCAGGGCAACCTTTCCGACCATGTCCTGATCTCGGAGGGCACTGCGAGACAGCTGCAGTGGTGGCTCACGGACCGCGATTGGGTCAGCGGCAGATCCCTCTCCCTTCCCCAACCGGAGCACGTAGTTGTGACGGACGCGTCCCTCCAGGGCTGGGGAGGCCACATTGGAGAGGCGGAGATCAGAGGCCTCTGGTCTCCGGCAGAGTCCTTGCTCCATATCAACCTTTTGGAGCTGCGGGCGATTCGTCTAGCACTGAAGGCATTCCTCCCCTCTGTCCGGGGGAGTGCAGTGCAGGTGTTCACGGACAACACAACCGCCATGTGGTACTGCAACAAACAGGGCGGGGTGGGGTCGTGGACCCTTTGCCAGGAGGGTCTGCGCCTCTGGCAGTGGCTGGAACATCAGGGCGTGACCCTGGTGGTTCAACACCTGGCAGGTTTTCTGAACGCCAGGGCGGACAAACTAGCCGTCGGTGCATGATGGATCACGACTGGCGTCTGAACTCGGACGTGGCGCAAGGCCTCTTTCAGTAGTGGGGAGAGCCTTGGTTAGATCTATTCGCCACAGAAGAGAACGCGCAATGTCATCAGTTCTGCGCGTTGGAATTTCCAAGGCGGCACTTGCTCGGCGACGCTTTTCGTCGCGAGTGGAGTTGCGGTCTGTTGTACGCCTTTCCGCCTATACCACTTCTGCCCAGAGTGCTGAAGAAGATAAAGTGCGACCGGGCCCAAGTCATCCTTGTGGCTCCGGACTGGGCACGAAGATACTGGTATCCAGAGCTACTCAGTATGTCAGTCGATCCCCTGGTTCGTCTGCCTCTTCAGGAGGACCTTCTGTCGCAGCAGCAGGGGACGGTCCTCCACCCAAACCTGTCCAGTCTCCACCTACAAGCTTGGAGATTGAGCGGCGACAGTTGAGGCCAATTGACTTGCCTCCTGAAGTCTGTAATGTCATTCTGGCAGCCAGGCGTCCCTCCACAAAATCGGTATACGCCTGCAGGTGGAATAAGTTTGTGGCATGGTGCACAGCAAAGGCTGTGGATCCACTTTCTGCCCCTCTTTCTGAGGTTCTTCTCTTCCTTCTTTCTCTTGCCCAGCAGGGCTCAGCTCTGGGCACTATCAAGGGCTACCTTTCTGCCCTTTCAGCCTTTCTGAGGCTGCCTGATCAACCTTCTTTGTTCAAGTCATACGGACATACGTGGCTTGAAGGCTGCGGGCGTGCGCCAGCGCTGCCGATTAACTTTTAAACCTTACTCAGCTGATTACGAGCTGCTTGCTTATTTTAAAACTGTCTTGGCTATATTTTGTGTTATGCCCTTTAGCGCTCGCTTTATTTTTTCTTGGACTGTCACGGTAACTTGCTCACCTTAGTTACTTCGCTCTCGACCCCGGTCCGCCCCGGCAGTGTGCCGTTTGCGCGGAGGGTCCCTGCACGAGCGCCACTTCCGGTTCTGCACCACTTCCGCCCTGCCTCTCCACCGTGCAGGTGAGCGGGCTAGTGGTTCACGTCAGTCAGCATAAATGGCGACCTGGACGAAGCGCAGCGGACGAGCGCAGCGGGAGCGCCGACTTCGCGCCGAAGTCGCGCACAAGTCAAGCCCGTCTGCGCCCGTCCGCGGCCGACCGAGGCCCGGGCCCATGCATGCTGCCTGTTGCATTGTTTACTCATCTCAAGATCTTTATTCCTTTCAATGTTGTGCCCCCCCTGCTCCTGACATAGTTGCTATTGCACAGAACTGTGGCATACTGTCCTCTCTTCCTTCTAACACCCCCCGGGCCCCTCTCCCTGTCACCCCCATCCACTGTAATGCCGCCCCCACATCCATCAGTACCAATTCTCTTGGTGCTCGCTCCATTTCTATAGTTTATCTTAACACCAGTTCACTCCCGAAACATCAACTCGAAATATTTCAACTCCTGGACAGTGGCAACATTGACATCTTGCTCCTCGCAGAAACCTGGCTCCAGGTGGATTCCTTCCCGGACATCATGGCCGCTATACCAACGGGATTTTATATCCTTCAATCTAACAGGTCTTCTGGTAGACCGGGTGAGGGAGTTGCTGCCATTATCCGTTCTGACTTACTATTCACCTCCCTAATAACCTCTCCTATATTAAACTCTGATATACTCACGCTGAAACTCACGTCTCCCACACACTCTCATCTGTGTCTTAGTTTACCGCCCCCCTGTTAATATGCCTTCCTTCTCATCCCTGTTTGGTGATCTCATCTCTCAGACAGCCATTAATTCCGCCAGGGTCCTGATCATCGGTGACTTCAATTACTGGCCATTAGATCCCCATGAATCTACTCCCTCGCTTGAATTTACCGACCTACTACTTGGTCTTAATTTTTTGCAACATATCTTCGTCGCAACTCACAACAGGGGCCATACCCTTGACCAGGTATGGACAACTAACCTGGATATCTCTCCTCCCCTGGTTTACCCCTGCACCTGGTCTGATCACTTTTTTATTTCTTTCTCCCTGAAAATTTCAGTTCCTACCCGTCCCCCCTCAGTATCCAATTTCTCGGCACGCAATTGAAAGCATGCCGACATTTCCCTTTTTCATTCGACCCTCGCCTCCACACTCCCCTCTGATCACTCTGACTTGAATTTTCAAACTGCCACACTTGACCATTGGCTGTCCCAAGCCAGCGACGTGGTCGCCCCTGTTAAAACTATTAAATCTAAACGTCCTCACGACGCTCAGCGTTGGTTTACTGACCAACTGAAAGCTGACAAATTACTTCTTAGACAGGCTGAGCGTCGCTGGAGGCGAAACTATGATCCCCTATTAAAGTCCATCTACACTGACCTATTAAAATCCTACAAAAAATCTATCATTTTGGCCAAATCCTCCCACTACTCCCAGAAAATTATCAGCGCAGCATCAAAATCAAAAGAAATCTTTTCCATCGTGGCTGAACTTTCCCTCCCTGATCGTGTTACGCCTCAGTCTCAGGGCATCCCCCCTGTAAGGTCCACTGCTGTAAAGAGCCTAGGCATCACGCTCCACTCGGACCTGTCCTTAAAAACCCAGGTGGGCGCCGTGGTCTCAGCAAGCTTTTTCCAAATGAGGAAAATAAAAGAAATTGCTCACCTCCTCACCAAGTCTGCCTTAATCCAGGTTACTATCGCCTTGGTCATGTCCCGCCTGGACTATTCCAACAGCGTCTATCTGGGACTTCCAGTGGGCCTGTTGAAGAGACTTCAACTTGTCCAGAATCAGGCGGCTTGACTCATCTTACAACAGCCAAAATGGTCTTCTATTAAACCAGGACTAGAAAAGCTACACTGGCTTCCGATTTCCCAGCGCATAGCCTTTAAAGCAGGTTGTATCACCTTCAAGGCCACACAAGATAAAGGTCCTGCCTTTATTCATCGTCTGATCTCTAAATATATACCTACCAGAAGCCTGCGCTCTGCTCATAAATCCCTACTGGAGGTGTCTCGCTTTAAAAGGAAGCGACAGGGAGGCTGCTGCTTTCGCCATCTAGCAGCCTCACTTTGGAACTCCATCCCCTTACCGATTAGGCAGAGTAAGGATCTACTCACCTTTCGTAAGGGATTAAAAACTTGGCTGTTCTCTCAAGCCTACCATTAGCCATTGTTTGCTTAGTGTTATGTTGGACGGATTCTTCACTTTTCCTATAGCGCCATGAAGCCCACGGGCGTACGAGCGCTTTACAAATTGATTTTAACATAACATAACATAACCCTCGCAGACTCTGTGCGACTCTTTAAACTCTTTCTTTATTGATAAAATCTCCATTATCAAAAACAATATCCCCTCCACTTCCACGCCCCAGGTTAGTGTCCTCCCCTCTTCGAATCCTCGTTCCCTGCATGAATTCCCCCCTATTTCTCTGGACATTTTTCTTTCGTTATTACAGGCTGTCGGCTCCGGTTCTCCCCACGACTGCTGCCCTCCCCAAATCCTAAGAGACGCCTTTATGGCTTGTCCTGGTCCTCCTCTTGATCTGCTAAATCATTCACTCTCCACAGGCTCTGTCCCCGATGCTTTCAAAAAAGCAGTGGTGGTACCTATTCTAAAAAAACCCGGTTCTGACCCTGCGGTCCTAGGTAACTATCGACCTATCTCCCTTCTCCCCTATCTGGGGAAGGTCCTGGAGACCTATGTCACCCGTTGCCTGAGTGCCTTCATCGAGGAAACTCATTTCCTTGATGACCAACAGGCAGGTTTCAGACCAGCCCACTCCACGGAGGCAGTGGTGGTTGCGGTCATGGATGCACTGAGACAGGGGGCTGATAAGAACTTGGCCCAGGCCCTGGTGCCATTAGATCTCTCGGCCGCTTTTGACACGGTCGATCATGACATCTTGATCGACCGTGTCAGAAATGCTGGCATCACTGGCCCGGCCCTGTCTTGGATTGTGTCCTTTCTCCAACGCCGCTTCCAATCGGTACAACTGTCCACCTTCTCCGCTCCTCAAATCTCACTTTCCTGTGGTGTTCCCCAGGGTTCTGCCTTGTCCCCTCTTTTGTTTAATCTTTATATGCAGCCCCTTCTTGCCTCTCTTCGACACTCCTCTGTTACCATCTTCAATTATGCAGATGTTCTGCAACTCATTTTTCCCATCGACCCCTCCCCTCTCTCTTGTTCCAACTTTCAATCAATAATGCTTACCATCTTCGAATGGATGAACTTCAGTCAGCTGAAGCTCAACCCTAGCAAGACAGAGTTGGTTCTGATCGGTGGGCCTTCGCACCCTTGGACTCCTAATTTCTGGCCCCTAGCCCTTGGTCCCCCCCCCCTTGTCCTGTCAATTCTGTGAAGAGCTTGGGAGTCATTATCTCTAGTGACCTTTCGATGCGGCCCCACATCAATGCTGTTACCTCGACCTGCTTCTTTCACCTTCGCAGAATCGGGAAGATCCGAAGGTATTTATCTTCAGAGGCTCTCACCCTTGTCATCATGGCCCTGGTTACCTCACGTATAGACTATGCCAACTGTCTATACGTGGGGATCCCCGCATACCATCTTCATCGGCTCCAACTGGTGCAAAACCAGGCAGCCAGATTAATTTTTCAACAGCCCAAACACCATCATGTCACGCCGATGTTGAAAAAATTACACTGGCTCCCGGTCGCGCACCGTTGTACCTTCAAAATGGGATGCACTGTCTTCAAATCACTATCTGCCTCTGCCCCTGCTTTTATTTCCCTCTGTTTGCACCCCCACGTTCCCTCTCGCCACCTTAGATCTTCTGCTCACAACCTCTTGATCACTCCCAGGTTTAAACGTAAGAAACACGTTGGTGCTTGTTTTTCCTTTCTCGCTCTGTCCACCTGGAACTCTCTCCCCCTCTCAATACGGCTCACACCTGACTATCTTATTTTCCGCAAACTCCTGAAAACTTACCTGTTCCATCTTGCTCACGACTAGCTGCTTCTACTCCCCCGTGCCTTCTTTCCACATGTCTTTGAGCGCCAAGAAACCAATTGGTGAATGCGCGCGGTACCAAATTCCTTTAACATAACATAACAGATGGGTCCCACTCCTACCCCTTCAGCCTCAGTTCGCAACCTCGGGGTCTTTTTTGACAACCAGCTGTCATTTAAGCAACATGTTGTAAAAGTCTCTGCCACCTGTACTACCATCATAAGGTGGCTGAGAAAAATCACGTGGATGCTTCCAGCTGATACCCTGAGGACTGTGGTCCAGGCCCTTGTCACCTCACGCATGGACTACGGGAACATTCTGCTTCTGGGTGCTTGTAAGGAGGTAACAAAGAAACTTCAGGTGGTCCAGAATATGGCAGTCCGCCTTCTCTGTAACTTGCCTGCCAGATCATCGGCCTCCATCCATCTACGCAAGCTGCACTGGTTGCGCATTGAGAACCGAGTAAAATTTAAAGCTCTCTGCTTAATGCACCATATTAAAATGGATAAAGCCCCCAAATATCTATCCTCCTTAGTCCAGCATTATGTTCCCTCCCGTACACTGAGATCCTCCACACAAAATAAATTTCTGATCCCTCGGGTCAATAGAGCTAAAATGGGCGGCCGCTCATTTGCTCTACTGGCACCGTCCTTATGGAATTCCATGCCCCAATCCTTGCGATCTGAAAACTGTTATTTGACATTCCGCAAAGGAATTAAGACCTGGCTTTTTAATACTTAATTTGTGTCCTGATTCCCTCTTAAACTCACTCACTTTCTGTTTTCTTTAGCGCCGGGAAACATTCGGGTAGCTGCGCGCTCAATAAATGCAATTATAATAATAATAATAACATAACATAACAAGTCCCCGATTGTAAATAGGTTTTTGAAGGGCATCACACACACGTTCCCTCCTGTTCCGTTTGTGATGCCTCAGTGGGACTTGAACCTTGTTCTTACATTTCTGATGTGCGCTCCCTTTGAGCCACTTCACAACTGCCCTCTCCGCCTTCTTACTCTGAAGACTGCTTTCCTGGTTGCCATCACCTCTGCCAGGAGAGTGAGTGAGCTCCAGGCTCTTTCATCTAAACCCCCCTTCCTTTCTGTCCATCCGGACAAGGTTGTGTTGCGGACTAGGCCATCTTTCCTGCCCAAGGTTGTCACGGCCTTCCACATCGGGCAGTCAATCACCTTGCCTACCTTCTTTCCGCCACCGCATCCCTCTAAAGAGGAAGAGCGGCTCCACCGTCTGGACCCAAAACGTGCGCTCTCTTTCTATCTGGATCGCACGCGCCAGTTCCGGGTGGATGACCAACTCTTTGTTGGTTACGTGGGCGCTAAGAAGGGAAAGGCGGTGCACAAGCGGACCATCTCTCGGTGGATTATCTTGAGTATCCAGGCATGTTACTCCTTGGCTAAAAAGGAGCCCCCTGTTGGATTACGGGCTCATTCCACTCGGGCCACGGCGACTACAACTGTCCTGGGCCGGGGAGTGCCCTTGCAGGACATTTGCCAGGCAGCTACGTGGGCCTCGCTGCACAGGTTTGCAAGACACTATTGCCTGGACAGTCAAGTCTGGAGGGATGGCTTCTTTGGCCATTCTGTCCTCCAGGACTTTCTGGTGTGATTATTGGTTCGCAGACCCACCACCGGGGTTGGTATTGCTGGGGTATCTATTCTAAGGTAAGGAATCTATCACTAACGTGTCTCTTTCAGATGCACAAGTTACTACTTGTGTAACGATATATCTGTAAGAGACATTAGTTAGTGATAGATTCCTTAGCGACCCACCCATCCTCCCCGTTCTGCGAACCAATATCTAGGGTTAAGGTCATCCCCTTTCAGGGCCCTAGTTTCAATGGCACCAGTGTTGGTTTTTAACATAGCTCAGCGCTTCTGGTGCGGAAAAGCTGTGTCCAAGAACTGACGTCAGCACGCGGAGGCGGCGTCTAAGTACTCCGACGACGTCATCATGGCGCCCGCGACGCCGACGGATGCGGAGCCGCAGACGACGCATACCGACGCGCAAGGGTACTGCTACGCGAAAAATTTCCGGATCCAGTCTGACGCCTGGGGATATTCTAAGGTAAGGAATCTATCACTAACTAATGTCTCTTACAGATATATCGTTACATAAGTAGTAACTTGTGCACCTAACAGGGCATAGGAGACTACTCACCTGCCATGGGTGACTGGAGCCACATGGAGCTAGAATTCTTTGACATGAAGGGTAGACTCACTCATCTCTCCCTGCTACTATCGCAGATTCTGCTCTGCTACTCGACAATGAACTAAAAAGCACTGCCAAAGCCAATACGTGGGCACTCACCTGTTAAAGGTGACGCCTATTGGCTTCACCAATGCCATTGGTGATCTCTGGTATAGTTTTGCACCTATGCGTGCAGTGTTTGCTACCTTTATATTTGTTGCATAGCTTTATTATACTTTCTTTTGAAAGATTTTAGATGGATCATTGACAGCATAACCACACATGTTATCATGATCTGTGACAACTCTGCACGATGGTCAGATGAAATAGCTGTTCTCTCTGTCACTACTCTGCTGTCATGCTTCCCAGCATCAAATGCATGGTGCTGGAACTGGGTGTCCCTTTAGGGACCTTACTTCCACCTTACATTAAGATAGGGGAGGACAAAGGGGACAAGAGGAACAATTCCATGTATTTCATGCTGCTGATTCTGTGTCACAGTGGTAAAAGAGGAAGCAGTGGGGTGGCAATAGAGTCAGAAAGGGGGTGTCATGCGAATTGGGGGTGCAAGAAAGAAGAGGAGGACTGATGGCAGTTACAAACCGTGGGAGGGAGGCGTCATGTAGAAAGACTGTCCACAGCAGGTATGGGGTGCTAATCTGAAGTCGGGTGAGTACGAAGTTAGATGCCCTGGGGAAAGGGGCCGGGAGACTTCCAAAGAAGGACAAGACCTCAAACCTACTTAGTCCTGGTCTCCTGCCGTCTTTCTCTCCTGGCTGTGTGGAAAGCCAGGACGGGTTCCCCAGAGTTATACAGCGCCAGGAAACCTATGGACGGGTAGCAGTGCGCTTTACAAGCTCAAAAACATTTACATTTACATTTAGAGGTGGCAGCCTCTGCATCTGCAAGACACCATTCAGCAGGGAGAGAGTAAGAAAACACATCTCTCCTACTCAGCCTCCTTTTATTGGCCCAGCACTGCAGCGCAGCTTCAATACAAGGAGAGTTGAACAAAGGTTTTCTTTAAGAATGTGCAGAGGCTTTTGTTTTTGCAATGGCCCAATTTCGTGAATTTTCTTTTCTTTTTTGTTCATATAGCAAACTTACAAAATCCTTGAGGGTCTGAATATATGTCCCTATCAACTTCAGCTCTCAAGTAATAGGAGACCTAGTCAGGTTCTTTGCCATTTTCTATAAGTCATGGCATTAGAAGAAGAAACAATGCTTATAGAAGCCAGCTGCAGTAGAGCCAGCCAAGTGACTAGCAATACAAGGAGTAGGAACATACTCTACAGTGGCAACAATGGTAAATGACTTAGATGCTGAATGCCTGGAGAGGTGATAGTGATGACATCTCAGTATTGCGATATTGTTGCTGACAAATTGACACTTCTGAACAGGAACATTGAACCTGGGTATCACAAATTGGTGCCGATTTCGTGGACATGATTTCTGGTTTGCATTAGGGAAAGTTCTGAAGGGGTAAAACGGTTGAACACCATGAATGTCATTTCTCTCAACAAACCACCCACTTGCAGTTGCAGTAAGACTCAATCTTTTCCAAAAAAGTTGGTGGTAAACAAAAGAAAAAGCTGGAAGATAGAGACAAGTAGGTTATTAGTTTTATCTTTTGATCATATTTTTTCAATCAAAATTAAACAAGTTTTGAATTGAACATTTTGGATGCATACAAAAAATCGGATTCACTCAACCAGTGGGCTGTGCTTTCACTGAGGACATAAGATTTAGACTTGCACGTATTTAAGCGGATGTAATACAGCTCCCTCCTGCTATTCTGACTTCCGTGCTTGCACAGGGGATTACTATATACTGGTCTAGTACTTTAGTTTTTTAAATGACTTTCTCAAGAACCTACAGATTTTGAGCATCTGTATCAGCTGTGCCAAAAGTTAGAGGGGTCGCAAAAACTTGTTGAGTAGGTGCCCACATTGTCCAGACTATGATACCTATAAAGTCAAACCTTGATTACTGTAATATCCGTGCAACAGATGGGATTAAAACCGGATTTGACCGTTTTATTGGAACATATTTTTCCCATTTTTCATAGTTTTTTGACCATACAGTGGAAGTTCATTGAGAAATCTTCCTCGTGATGAGGATAAATTAAAGATATGGTAATATGTATTGCATAAGAGAAAAAGGTGGCCTTTATTTTTGGGATATATATGGTTGCTGATGATTTTGTGTATTAAATAATTTGGGAAGATTTTGATGATTGAAGATGTTCAAGATGGGATGGTGCATCAGAGCTAGTTTTATCCTTGATAAGGTGGATCTTCTCTAATACGGTAACCGTGCACCCTTTTTAGGTTTCGCCTGGGGCACGGAGCTTTAGCTCCGCCCCCAGAGAAATCTATTGTTTACTATATGTGCTTCAGGAACGTCCCCCGGCTCCCATTGGCTAGCTCCATAAATGGAGGCTAGCCATTGGGAGCCGGATCTGTCCGTCAAGGCCGGACCAGATTCGGGGGCGTTCCCGCGATTCTTTCCCTCTCCACCCACTTCTGTTCGTCATCGCGGCGGTGGGTGTGTGTTATTTTTTTTTTTCGAGTCTGCCTGCTTTCTTCCTTTTACAAGTGTCTGTTGTTGGAGTTGGCTGCAAGATTCGAGTTCCCACGAAGCGATCAGGTAAGGAGCATTTTGTTTATAAATGTGTTTTCACTTTGTTTGTTTTAATCCCGTTCCCGACCCCCCCCCTCCCGCTGTCCGTTCCCGCCCTCCCGCTGTCCGTCTAACCGTTCCTGCCCCCCCCCCCCCAGACTCTCTTGGTGTCTC
This sequence comes from Lissotriton helveticus, assembly GCF_964261635.1. Classification (NCBI taxonomy): domain Eukaryota; kingdom Metazoa; phylum Chordata; class Amphibia; order Caudata; family Salamandridae; genus Lissotriton; species Lissotriton helveticus. The sequence continues at coordinate 578,958,154 of NC_136063.1, forward strand.
CTCCAAATCGTGCACTCACTCCCTTACTCAGAATAAGCCACACGCTTAACCACTCACTAATTCTCACAATGACTCACATATTTGCTTGCTGAATCCGCCCCCTCTTTAAGTCGGCGCCGGCTTTGATGTGAGCACTGGAGGGCCGTGTGGGCCTGCCGCAGGAGGAGACTTGAGCTGAGAGCTGGGCAGAGCCGGAGCCTCCAGAGAGCTCCAGCAGCGGAAGCAGCAGCAAGCACTGAACGGAGCTCTCTCACTCACAGGACAGCACGGGCACCCCGCACCCCCTCTCAAGAGCAGGCACCGCGCGCCGGGGGAGACATGGAACATCAGCTGCTGGGCTGCGAGGTGGAATCCCCATGCTGAAGGCGGAGGAGAACTGCCTGCCGTCCGCTTCCTACTTTAAGTGCATGCAGCGTGAAGTGCAACCCTACATGCGGAAGATCGTGGCCACCTGGATGCTGGAGGTTTGTGGAGCAAGGAGTGCACGTGCCACATGACTGCCACCCAGGTCGAATCACCCCTGCCCCCCACAACCCAGCAGAGTAACATTATAAACACACACTTATGCTAGGGGCGCACCGAACTTGCATACATGTGGGGCAACTCCTATGCGCTGCTCTGTAGAGCCTGGCCCCCTTTATGAAGAGTGCCGGTCAAACCTGCTTTGGAACCCGGGACTACACCCAGTGCCCCGCAGTCTCACCCCCCAGTAACCGGGTCTAGAAATACTATGAATGTAGTTTTTAATGTAATACCATGTACACGTATGCAGCGCTCCCCGTGCCAGTATTACACGCCATCTTTGATGACTTCTTGTTTCCAAGCAAAAGTTTGCTCCCAATTCTGTAAAAGTGGATAAATGTGGGTTGTTTGGGGGGGGTTGCATTGGGGTGTGAGGGTCCTCCCTATGTGGCCCTAGGTTAGAACAGCCTGTGCCCCACTTCAAGGGGACTTTCCCTTGTTGAAGGCTGTGTTCTCAGTCCTTACAAGCAGAACATGCTTGTTTGGACTAAACTTGCAAGGTCGCAAGTCCAAAGAAGTTCCAAATGAGGAGCTCCTTTGAGGATCTGACTCTTGTACCCGGCTCAGTTTGAGCTCCACACTCAGGGGTACATTTTGATGGGTCGGATGTGACTATTTCTGACTTCTAAATATTTTTCATTAATTTTTGAAACTTCGGTGAGCTCCTTCCTTGCAAATGTCGCATGCTTTCGGCAGGGACCTGGGGGGCACCCAAGGGCCTTTCAGATCGGGGGGACCCCTTGCTCTGATCCCTTCTTAAACAGCACAGCTCGGTAGAGCATCGCCAGTAGTACATTTTCATGTGATTTTGGGGTTCTGACATATTTTTTTTACATTTTTAAATATTTTTTGAAAAGATGACGTTGGAAAATGTGACTTGAGTAGAGCAATATTAGACGCCACCTTTGTATAGAGTGCAGCGCACACTGCACCCAAACTGCATTGGAAGAAATAACCTTTAATAGTAGGGAGTGCATAGGGAGTGGAGAGTGCATAGGGAGTGGAGAGTGCATAGGGAGTGGAGAGTGCATAGGGAGTGGAGAGTGCATAGGGAGTGGAGAGTGCATGGGGAGTGGAGAGTGCATGGGGAGTGGAGAGTGCATAGGGAGTGGAGAGTGCATAGGGAGTGGAGAGTGGAGAGTGCATAGGGAGTGGAGAGTGGAGAGTGCATAGGGAGTGGAGAGTGCATAGGGAGTGGAGAGTGGAGAGTGCATAGGGAGTGGAGAGTGCATAGGGAGTGGAGAGTGCATAGGGAGTGGAGAGTGCATAGGGAGTGGAGAGTGCATAGGGAGTGGAGAGTGCATAGGGAGTGGAGAGTGCATATGGAGTGGAGAGTGCATAGGGAGTGCATATGGAGTGCTTAGGGAGTGCATAGGGAGTGCATAGGGAATGCAGAGTGCAGAGTGAGTAGGGAGTGCTAGAGAGTGCAGAGTGAGTAGGGAATGCTAGGGAGTGCAGAGTGAGTAGGGAGTGCTAGGGAGTGCTAGAGAGTGCAGAGTGAGTAGGGAGTGCTAGGGAGTGCAGAGTGAGTAGGGAGTGCTAGGGAGTGCTAGAGAGTGCAGAGTGACTGCAGAGATTAAGCTAATGGCAATGTAAATGACAATGCCATGTATTTATCTGTTTTCAAAACCAACACATAAATACAAATTTTGTCATTTACAATGCCAATAACTCTAACTTTTCCAAAGGCGAAACCATTGCATTGTAAATGCTTGTTTGAATGAGGATTGAGAGGTTTTTTCAGAGATCTGGTATTGTTTTGATTAGCTTGTAATAGTATTTATTCTTAATTTATTTTATTTGAGAAATGTTGTTTATGTGCCTGTTTAAAGAATTGTTTAATTTAGGATGGTGCATTTACAATTCTTTCACATTGTTTTAGCTTTATGCCGAGCTTAAGAATGTTTGTTGAATATTTGTGCCATTATGTTTTTCAGCTCAAGTCTTCAGACTACACTGGTTTTGAATGTCTGCTGAATTTTTTTTTCAGTTGAATGGACATAATGAGTCACGTACTATTGCTACTTGGGAATTACTTGGTGTGATTTACTGTTGCTTAGCACTTTGAGAGCTGGTGTAATGTTATTTGCCAGTTTTGGGATGATAGGCGATCAATCTGAAACCAGCCTGCCTTGACTGCATCTTTCAGACCAGGTCAGTGGGTCCTGTGATCTTCAGATGACATATCCTTCCTTTATTGAGAGTTGGGAGGAATGAAAGGTACAGAAGTTTGGTTTGTAGGAACGTTTTTTGAGAGATCTGTGTCTGATTTCAACAGTGAAGTGTTCCAGAGAATAGGATGTTGTGGAAGGATCAAAGCGTTCAGTAAAATCTTTTTTTTTTAGGGGTATGGGATATACATGTTGATGGTTATTGAAGTTTTGAACGTTCTTGAGAGCTTTAAATTTGAGAAGTCAGAGACAGTAATTTACTTCCAGTTTTTTGGTGAAGAAATTTCAGGCACCCTCCATAACTTATTTCCCTGATGGAAATGAGCATAAAACAACCTTGTACGATAACGATGGCTGACTGAGAGTGGTTGTGTATCAGTTTTTGCAGACAGTGGAGGGGATTTCAGAGCGATTTTTAACTTCGATGAACTGTTGAGTAAGGCTTGTAACTATGGGCCAGATGTGTCAAGCTGTTTTCTGTTCATTTGCGACCAGAAAAAAAGTGAATTTTTGTATGCATCATTCCCAAATTGCGATTTGGTAACGTGTTACTGAATCGCAGTTTGAAATTACGAATACATACCGATTGGGTATTAGGAAGCGGCATGTTTAGGGCGTCCCTACCTAATACGGAATCGCAAGGGACCCATTCCCTTTTGTGAATGTTCGTAAAACATTTTATAAGAAGAGGCAGTGGTTAGGTAATCGCTATTCCCAATAGTGATACATCTAGCCCTATGTCTTTTGTTCTGAAGGCACTTGAGGTAGGCAATAAACAATGGCGATTTTCCTCTTATGCTTGAGTTCAGACTGCTCACGCACTATGAGGTTTCCTCACATACACTAATATATTGCCTGTGTTGTAGCATAACAAATGTAATATTTTTTCTGAGTAGTAAATTAAAGTTTGTTTGAAAAAAAAGAAAAATTGCATCCTAATAAATTAAATACATTAAATACATGACTGTTAGCCATATGTTCACTTGTGCGACCTAAAGCTCTTTCTGCCTCTTCCAAATACTCAGTGTTTAATTGCTGTGCATATGATTGATAAGCATTAAGTGAATATTTTATAATCCTGTTGAATATTTTTTAATAGTTACAGTTTCACAGCCTTCCAATGAAAACATTTTTTTCAAGTAATCCTTCAATAGATTTTAGTTCTGCATATTTTGAAGTCCTTTTTAGAAGAAGCAGTGTACATAATTAAATAATGCTCCACACTTGAATGTATTAGTGTTGCTGATTATTCACAGTTATGGATTACAGCACCATATGTGAACAGGGTATCGTTAAGGGAATTATTTTGTCCTGCTTCCACATACAGAGATTACTACCCAGGTCTCCTCCAACTCAGTGGTACATGGCTCTTGCTTGCAAGAAGGAAGTTTCCACTTTTAAAGATAATAGCATGTCATATTTATTTTACCACAATATGTTTCATATTGCTTATTTGTTGGGAACAATTGACTTCTCCTTTGTACTTAAGTTAATCAATTCTGATGTATTAAGTAAAAACCGATTTTATGCTGTTAACTCTATGTGTAATCCTTTGCTAGTGCTTTAAACATATGAGAAACTTCTCTAATAAGAGATCAAGAACCATTATGTATTAATGTGTGAGGAGTATTAGTCTGAAAGTAGATTTCTAAATGTAATCAATGACTAATCAGTACACTAGACTATCCTCACATAGCAAGCTGCTATCCACTAGGACTTGCTTCTAAACAATATGGAACACAACCAAAAACAGTACAGATCACTTGTGATGCTGCTCAACGATTGTAAGGGATGCTAATATTCATAAAGCAGTAGAGAAAAAACATTGCTGGTAAGCACTATACAAAGGTGCATAGCATAGGATAAAATAAATATAATTGAAGAACTGTCTGTGTAGCTGTGAATGAAGTTTTCTGTAAGTTGTCCGACTACCCCGGAGGAAAGCACTGACGTGAATCTCATCTTGACAAGAGGATATTTCCAAGAAGATTTTCATCTTTGTTGTGTCTTCCATTTTAGGAGTTGAGCCTCAGGAAGAAGGGATTAGAGTGCTTAGTATCGATCTTAAAGTGTATGGTTGAATGGAGTAAAGATCAGTATGTAAACCCCAACTCCCAGACAACTCTTGGTAAGAAAGTTACATTTTTTCCAGTAATTGTTCTGTCTGTTTTCATATGTTGTGTGAGACCCAGTAGATATAAAATTAAGTGTATTCCCTCAAAGACGGTTAAGTATACCATTACATTCGTTATAACTTTACATTTGCCCCCAAATTTCTACACTACTCTCCATTAGGAGAGGGATATGTGGGGTGTGTCTAATAACAAGGAGAGTCATCACCGGTTCATAACAGCATTTACTCAGCACCAGAAAGCAGGTAAGCAGTCGACAGGGGCTCAGAATAAACTGCCCCAATGAACGGAATCCACACCTGGCGTGCACTCTAAGGTTCTGATATAGAATGCAGTTCATGAGGACACCACTCATCTCCCTATAAAATGAAATATAAATTATACAAGTAACAGCAAAAGAATGCCACCTAAAACTGGTGTATAATTAAAATAAGATAATAAAGAATAGCATTATTCGATGAGAAACAAAGTTCCATAACCTTAATGTGCTGCTTACCAGTTGCAAACAGCTAACAAAGAAGGCACATCAGTCTATAAAACCAGCAGGTAATTTCCTGCAAAGTGCACTGCACCTCATGCATTGATGTTGTGCTCCATCACCCTTGATGATATCCCCCTTTCTCCAATGACTCCATATAGTCTTTGGCCACAATTTCCTCCACAACGTCATCCATCTCCTCTTTCATTGTGCATCCATCGTTCTCATTGATTCTGCACATACACTTTTTCAGTATTATCGCTGATTTCTCTAACCTCAGTTGATTCCTGAAACATGGACAGGCCCTTTCTATTTTTTCTCTCCAAGTCACCTACTCTCATATGTAACTTATCCGCATACCTGCTTACTCTCCTCTTACAGTCGAACTTCTTTTGCCTTTTTTTTAACAACTTTATTTAGCATTGTGGTTGACAGAAACATGGCACACATTTCATAGTCATTGTAAATGTCAGCGAAGACGAGAATCAGAAGGATTTGGCACACATCACATCCCAGAATTGTACAAGATGGTTGAGCAGGGGATGTTCACAATTGTTCCTGAATCCATGATAGCCCCCCATGTCCCCATCCCTCACAATTTGTTTGTGTTTTGAAAAGAAGATATGGCATTCAACAATGCTAGTGAGTAGTACCCTACAGTGGAGTAGTGATGCACCGTGATGAGGTTAGGCTTAGTAGATATTTGAGTCATGGGTCACTCTCCGATTCTGAGGGGGACAGCACCCATATGTCTGAGGCCCGCAGCGTTTTGGACATTGTGAGTTGTAATCCCCCTGTTCTATGTTGTTGACGTATGTATGTGGTAAAATGATGCCATGTTGTTTCGAATGTAGCCGCCTTGTCTCTGATGATAGCTGTAAGCTTTTCCCTGGCGTAAAGATTCCCCATCATAGGTTTAGTGTAGGTGATTGGGGCTTCTTCCACATTTATGCTATACGCAGCCATGCTGCTAGAAGTAGGTGGGTAAAAACAATCCTGTGGGGTCAACATAGGAAAGACTCTATCAATGCCAGGATCGCCAAAGTGGACTACCAATGGGCCACGGGGTAGGGTAATGTTAGTAATCGTGTCTACCGTAAGGAGGACCTCGTCCCAGAATGTTTGTAAGCTCGGGCATGCCTACTTGTGTGAAAGAACGTGCCCTACTTCCACAGCCCTTTCAACAGGATTCTGAGCCCTCGAACATTTTCTGTAACCATACTGGTGTCAGATACCACTGTGTAAGGATTTTTAAAGAGTTTTCTTTATAATGGCCACAGATAGAGGACTTGGAGGCGCTTTGCCATATCGCTCGACGTGTTTCATCTGTGATATCCGTATTTAATTCCCCTTCCCATTGTTTCACAGATATGCGCTTCTTTGGCGGGGTGAGATTGAGTATATAACGATAAAGCCATGATATGCATTTGCACCTGACATTTAAAAGGTACAAGCATTCTATTGGTGTCTCTTCTCTTTGCATCCCAAGACAAACAGAGGGTCTTACGGCCTAGCGTAATGCTTACCCTACCTTGTATGCTAAACAAACAGTGGTCCCCAGAAAAAAAATTAGACGATAATAAAAAATAGACTCAATCGTTACTATATTTAGGTGGACATGTCCAGCCGGACAGAGGTCAATTCTTTACTTATTATGACATGTAAAAGATAGTACAGAAAAATACATAAGGTGGAGCACAAGCCTGTGCCCTACTTACCAATGGGGTACAAAAGGGAAAGGGCAGGGAGGACAAAAGGGCTTCAGGCAAAGCTAAGGTTTGTTACACACAAGGGATAAACAGTGTAAAAAAAATAAAAATCGCAATTTACACCTTTACAACAAAATAACCACAAGTTTAGGCATATAGGGTGTCTACAGTGTCGATTACGTTTCGATCCAGCGAAAGTATGAGCAGGACATCATCAGGACAAGAATTAACATGCCTGTGCAATTAGAGCCTCAATATGCCAGGGGGTGATTATACATCCCGTGTAGGGAAAGTAGGGTTGGGCTACGGCCCAGGCAGGGTTTCATTAGGGTGCTTCGTGGGAGGCGCTCGATATGCGCTTCTCTGTTCCGCTTAAGGAGGAGAGAGGGGCAAGAATTGCAAGCGACGCGAATGCGTATTATACACTGAACAATCGCCGGTTGTATGGACAGGAGCGCAGTGGCGGGATTCTGTCTGTTCAGTCGATATACACGATAGTGAGTTCTACTCTGGTGTATTGGTCTCTCCTCTCATTGCATCCCAAGACAAACTGAGGGTCGTACGGCCTAGCGTAATGCTTGCCCTACCTTATATGCATCCCACCTAGTTAAGCTGAATTTCTTCATCAGTTTCTCATTGATTCTCGGGTCTCGGACAGCACCAACACCATAGCCCCCCTCAAGAAAAACAACAATACCCGTGCGAAGAAAGCCAGATGGTTTACCACCGAACTTCGAGAGTCCAGGCGCACATGCCGCCGCCTCGAAAAGGCCTGGAGAAACACCAAATCCACAGAAGCCCACAACAACTTCAGAGCCGCCACCATTAACTCATCAGAGAAACGAGGAAAAAAGCGATTGAAGACAGAATCTCCTCCCAAGCACACAACAGCAAGGAACTCTTCAGCATCATCAAGGAGTTCGCCCAACCCACCAGCGAGTCTACCGACATCCCTCCCTCACAAGACCTCTGCGACAAACTCAGCACCTTTTTCCACCACAAAATCAAGAGCATCTACGACAACTTCGACGAAGACAACCAACACACTGAACCCTCACCAACCACCCCCGACACCCGGAAACCAGCGATTGATGACTGGACAGCCCTCACCACCGAAGACACACTGAAGACAATGAAGTCAATCCACTCAGGGGCCCCCTCGGACCCCTGCCCCCACCACATCTTCAACAGAGCCGCCGTCATCATCGCACCCATGCTCCGCTACACCATCAACCGCTCCCTGGTGACCGCCTCGTTCCCCGACGACTGGAAACACGCCGAGGTCAACCCCCTCCTAAAGAAACCCTCAGCGGACCCCACCGACCTCAAAAACTACAGACCCATCTCCCTGCTCCCTTTCCCAGCGAAAGTCATCGAGAAAGCCATCAACAGCCAACTCGCCACATTCATTGAAGAACACAACATCCTCGACTCCTCCCAATCCGGCTTCAGAAAAAAACACAGTACGGAAACCGCCCTCCTCGCCGCAACAGACGACATCCGCACCCTACTGGACAAAGGAGAGACAGTAGCCCTCATCCTCCTAGACCTATCAGCGGCGTTCGACACAGTCTCCCACCGCACCCTAATACGCAGACTCTACGACGCAGGAATCCAGGACAAGGCCCTCGACTGGATCTGCTCCTTCCTCTCCGGCAGGACGCAACGGGTCAGACTCCCCCCTTTCCTCTCAGACCCCACACCTACCACCTGCGGAGTTCCCCAGGGCTCCTCCCTCAGCCCGATGCTCTTCAACATCTACATGGCTCCACTTGCCCCCATCGTCAGAACCTACGGACTCAACATCGTGTCATACGCAGACGACACCCAGCTCATCCTCTCCCTATCCAACGAGCCCAACACCGCCAGACGCAACTTTCGAGAAGGCATGGAAGCCGTCGCCAAATGGATGAAAAACAGCTGCCTACAACTAAACACCAACAAAACAGAAGTACTCCTCATGGGCCCAAACCCAGACGCCTGGAGCGACACCTGGTGGCCCACCGCCCTCGGAAACCCGCCAACCCCCACAGACCACGCACGCAACCTGGGAATCATCCTGGACTCCGTGCTCAAAATGGACCGCCAGATCAACTCTGTCTCATCTTCCTGCTTCCACACCTTCCGCCTCCTTCGTAAGACCTTCAAATGGATCCCCCTTGAACACCGAAAGACAGTCACTCACGCCCTGGTCACCAGCAGACTCGACTACGGCAACGCACTCTACGCCGGAATAAACAAAAACCTCATCCGCAAGCTACAGAACATCCAGAACGCCGCCGCAAGACTGGTCCTCAACCTGCCAAAACACTGCCACATATCCCAGCACCTGCGCACACTCAACTGGCTCCCCGTCGAGAAGAGAATCACCTTTAAGATGCTCACCCACGCACACAAGGCCCTCCACGGCACCGGACCAGCATACCTGAACAGCCGGCTCAAATTCCACGCACCCCAAAGGACCCTACGATCAGCCCAGCTCTCCTACGCCGTGGTCCCCCGCACCAGAAAGACAAGATCGGGAGGCCGCTCCTTCTGCTTCCTCGCGGCCAAAGCATGGAACGCCCTTCTGCTCCACCTCAGACAGACAACATCGCTCCCCATCTTCGCAAGAAACCTCAAAACCTGGCTCTTCGACAGACCCCCTCCTTGATGGAATGGAACCTGCACCCCCCCCTACCCCTAGCGCCTTGAGACGCTTACGGGTGAGTAGTCACGCTTTAACAAACTCCTGATTGATTGATTGATCCTTTGTCATAGAAGTCTCACAACTTGGTAGATCGCCCGCGATCCCCACTAAAGGCACCAGGGTGAACCACACCTAGCACGAAATTCGGATTAGGAACTAGAGGAGTAAGGGGAAATAATATGATGGCAATTGCCGTCTCCTTCGACTTCTCGCCAGTAGGCTAGAAGTGTGGATGTCAGTGGGAGAGGTGGGGGTTCTTGAGCACCTGTTGACATCGGGAGCCGTAAAAGGCAATCCAGGGGGGGTCATGGAGGAGGTCCTTTCGACCTGACATGTACCTGACAATAAACGTGGGTTTATTGTCAGGATCATGATTCCAATCCAAAGAGGGTCGAAGCTGCGCTTCCAGAATGTAGGTAGAAACATTTGGGAACCCCAGCTCACCTTCTGCTGTAGGTTGCTATAAAGTCACCTGGGCCACCCGTGGTGATGTGCCTTCCCAGACAAAACTGAGCTTTTTATTGTGTGTCTGTCTTTGTGTGGATTTGGGTATAGTAAGGTGGAGGGTCTGAAGGACATAAAGCAGGCAGGGCATGACTTTAATTTTAAAGCAGTTAAGCCGGCCCAGCCAGGAATTCTCTAGTCTACATAGGTCTTTGAAGAGGGTGGCAAGCAAAGGAGGGATATTGCTGTCGTATAGGGCCTTTGTGTGTGATGGACCCCAAGGTATGTCCTCGCTAATGTCACCCATTTGAAACCCTCCCTCTGAATGGGCTGCCGAAAGCTATCCTGCGGATCTGCCACTCCCATACACCAGGATATAGAAAAAGTAATCTTGAAACCGGATGTTGTGCAAATAGGTCAAGTTCCCTCATCAACCCGGAGATAGAGGACTGTGGATCAGTGATGAAGCATATTAGGTCATCTGCAAAGCGGACTAGTTTATGCTCTCTGCTGCAGAGTTGCATACCATGAATCGCATGGTTGATCTGAATCTTAACTTCTAAGGACTCCATAGATAAAGCAAAAATCAAGGATGACTGGGGACACCCGTGACAGGTCTCGCTTGTGAGGGTTGTAGTGGGCGATAAGGAAGCATTAATCTTTAGCTTGGCAGCAGACTTCTTAAAATGAGTTTGTATTTAGGTTTTCATCTTGGGGCCTGTATGAATTTTAGCCAAGACCTTCAACAGGTATGCCCAATCCATCCTGTTGAACGCCTTCTCTGCGTCCAGTGAGAGGAGAGCAATTGGTTGATGGCTCCGCTCAGCTGCTTCCATGAGTGTGATGCCTAGGAAGATATTGTCATTGGCCTGTCTATTGCAGATAAACCCTGGTTGCTGTGGTGCTATAAAAGTCGATGTGGTGAAGCCGTGCTACGAGGCTGGACTTGAAGATGTTCACGTCACAGTTCAAAAGCGCAATTGGGCGGTAAGAAGAGCAACATGTCTGAGGTTTATGAGGCTTCAAGAGTAACATGAGGTGAGAATCTAACATCATGTTGGTAACCATTCCTGACGTTAAGAAAAAGTTTAATTCCTTTGCCAATAGGTTCGGCTAGCGGGGAAGCAGAGGCTTTATATAAATGGCTGGAGACCCATCCGGGCCAGGGGCCTTGTGTGTGGGGAGATTGATAATGGGTACCCGAACTTCGTCTGGGATGATGGCGTCTTCTAACAAGTCCAGCTCCTCCTCCCTATCAGGAGGTATAGTCTCTGAGGTAATCGCCTTGATGCTGTTCGTCAAGATTTTGAACTGATAGAGAGCCAAATAATAATCATGAAAACTCAAGGTAATGTCAGCCGTCTCAGTGTAGCCCCAATCCTCCCCATCCTGAATTTCCTTAATGTGGTTGCGTGTAGAGTGTATGCGTATTTTATGGGCCAAAAGCTAGCCGCCTTATCTCCGCACCCACAGTATGTTTGGTCAACATGGAGGAGTTTCTCGGCTGCCTCCTTTATTAATAAATGCAATAATTCACCCCTGATGCGCCAAAGATCTCTCAGGGTCTAATGTGAGCCCCCTGCTTTATGTCTAAACTCTTCGTGCTGCATCTGGGTTTTGAGTTCCTGTTTGCCAAGCTTGGCTGCCCTTTCAAATGCTGCCGTGAGTGATAGGAGATCCCCTGATAACCGCTTGTGCTGCCTCCCACTGGGTCGCTGGGGACACATAGTGGGTGTCATTTTCAGTGAAGTAATGTTCGATCATGTCTGTTATATGATTGTGAAGGGTTGGATCACAGAATGCTATCTTGTTCATTTACCAGGGTTTTCTAAATTAGGGTTGGGGATTTTTTTTTTAACTGGGGCCAATGAGTTTGATTAAGCGTCTCCTATGATCAAGCCAGACTCCATGGTATTTATATGTGCTGTTTGGTCTAACAGTACTGTGTCATCTGCATACTGTAGTGATTGAATTTTGACTCCTGCAAATTTGTGGGGAAAAGTCCTCTCACACACTAGATACTCTGGGAGATCCGCCAAGTACAAGTTGAACAACAAAGGTGCCAAAATGTTACCATTTTTTCAATCTTTTGTTTGTTTCAATTTTACTCATATCGCCCAACTGGAGCCGATTCTTATTTTCACCCAGGCGTCCGAGTAGAAGGTGATGGTTGTTTTTAATAAAGTTTGAGGGATGCCATAGTTATTTAGTTTTTACCAGAACCTTGGGCGCAATACACTATCAAACGTGGTTTGAAAATAAACGTATCCTAGGTACAGGGCCCTTTTTTCCCTGCTAATGTGTCTTCAATCAAATGGGTGATGCAGATAAGATTATCTTCGATATTGCAGCTCTTTTGGAAGCCAGTTTGATATGTGGGGATCAACTTTTTTTTCTTCCACCCAGCCCAGTAACTCTTGATCTCATATGCTAGCATAACACTTCCCTTCCACATGTAACAGAGCAATCAATCGCAGGATGCAGGAAGGTATTAAAGAGGATGTAGGGAGAGACCAGAAAAGCATTTAAGACCGAATACGGAGGGTGTAGGAAGGTATTAAAGAGAATGTAGCGAGGGACCAGAGAAGCCCAGCCCAGCTGAGAGGCCGCTGCGGAAAAGGGGTGTTTGGAGTAGGGCAACTGGTTAAACTGGGTTATTTGAAGTCGAAGTTGATCCTTGCCCCTGAGGATCAATTTTGATCAGCAGCTGAACAGTCTCAACTATTTGTTTGAAAGTTTATAGAGTGCTGCATCTCCTTTCTGGTACCACAGGGCGCTAAGAATGTTGACGATAAAGAATCAGCTCTCTACAGGTCAGTCAAGTTATAGCTGGACCTGGCGGCGCCCTTGACTAGTGCATCGATGGCAAGGATCTGTGTTGAACCTCATGTTCTCTCTGTGTATTCTTAAACTTTCATCCTTCTGAGGAGATGGGGCCTAAGAGCATGAGCTGCCGACGTTGGAACTGGGGAACCAGGTTTGAGTCTGCTCGTTCTGTGATTCTGGGCAAATTACTTAATCTCCCACTGCCTAAAAAAACAGACCTTGTGCAAAGTAATCTGCTGCTTATGTAAGCACTCTTATGCCCTGGGGACAGGGTCTCGCTATATGAAAACTGCAAATAGATAAAAATGAAATCTGTAATATTGATTTAGGTATCAATAAGCATCAGTTGCCTGCCAAGTAGCGCCAGCAGGTTCTCTTCAGGGTGAACATTTGCGCTACAGATGCACATTTCGTGTTATGTTAGAGTCTGGTTGTCGAGGTGGAACCTTCTCCAGTGTTCTGCTGTTGCGACCCTTTTTCTGTGTAAAAATTTGTCGTAAGTGCGTGCATTTGAAGTTTGGTTCAAACTGTTTTACGACTCACAGTGTAGATGCCTTGAAGGCCGTGCAGCTGAGTCAATTCGCTGCTGCTTCTAGGGTCACCAGTGCAAATCAGAAGAACCAGCTTTGTGTGCACACCTGCGGGAACCAGGGAGTACACACATAATACACGGATTGGGCAGTAAGCAGGGGTATTAAAGATAGTGTTTCACATTCAAGCCTGAACACCCCCAAAGATTGGATGGGGATCCTGGCATCCTCGGCAGGACAGAAAGGACAGGTCCGTCTTACATGTGACAACCGATTGAAGCAAGAATTGGGTTTTACTTAACTCTGTGCAAATTTTATAAAACAACAAGGATGAAGGCCAAGTGATGGGCGTGAAGGACATCCTTGCTGTGCAGGTGGAGAAGGGAGTGGTGAAAGGGCAAATGAAATTACCTTTGGTACGGTTTTCTTTTATTAAACGCACACTGCGTAAGTAAACAGCTTCTAGATGCTCCTAGATAGAGTATGTTATACAATGATATTTGAAATAATTGTTCAGCTGTTTGTGGTTGGTTAACTATTTTGTGGCCCCCATACAAGACTGCGGGCAGACCGAGTCACGCACAGGTCACACCTGGAAGTAAAGCTTGTGAGGTTTAGCAGATAATGGATAGCAGTACCGGGGGCATAGGAAGGGGGTGTCTGGGGTGCACACATACAGAGGGTTATTGTAAGAGATACTTCTGTAGTAAGGGATCTCTGTGTGTAGTCCTAATCTGTGAATAGTCCCGCCCATGTGCGGGGACCCCGGAGCAATCAAAATAGTCGCTTAAGTCCTCTTCTTCTGGAGTCCTGCATAGACTTAAGAGAAAATAAAAGACAAATAATGCCGCCTGACATTAACAATGCTACATTGGCCAGCACTTCATCCTGAAGTGAAAAGGATAGCCAAATAATATTATTACATTTTACACATTTTACAGAGTTTCACCACACATATAGAAACTCCCCTTCACAAAAATCTTTTGCATGATAGAGAGGAAGGGTTGGACAGACAAGCCTCATAGGCTGCCTTTGTGTCTGGAAAAGAGCTCCCATGATGCACAGCCAAAGGCAAGTTACGGATGTATGACATTACAATGCATGCTTTTACATCGCATGCATTTACAACGCAAGTATTACAACGCAGTCCATTACAACGCATAGTGCTTTGGGGTGCTGGATAGTGAATAGTTTAATTTACTATTCCAACTCCAGTCCCCGTGGACACTAGGGAAGGTTATTGGATAGTAAATTAACCTATTCCCTATCCTAGAGCGCCCCCCAGAGTAATGCGTTGTAATAGTTTGCGTTGTAATGGTTGCGTTGTAAAGGCTCTGCGATGTAAAAGTTTCGTTGTAAAGGTTGTTTACCGCAAGTTACTTTCAGTTCTTTTTTCCGGCTCCTGCTAGCAGGACCCTGGAACATTGAGCTCTACCTTTTTGGGTATATCTTCAATTTTTGGATATTTTCCAGTGAGAATTGTGTTTCACTCGACGTCTGAGGTCTTCCTCTTCAGGTTTGTCTTTTTTGACCAGTTTTACCACCTCTATCTTGTCGAAATGCCAGCTTTATTCGATAAGTGCCCCGAGTGTGGTAGGAAGAAGGCCAAGTCAGACCCCCACAGAGTGTACATACTCTGCCCGCCTGTTTCTCATGTACCTAACTCCTGTGATATTTGCCATTCTTTCTCCAGGAGGACCCTGTGTGACAAGGAGAAGGTCCGTCTCCAAGGCCTGGAGCATAGGAGACATCAGGAAGCAGGTGGGACTTCTGGGCATGGAGGGACTCTATCTTCATCCTCTGCCCGTGCATCGGCCTCTGGGGTGCTCCCCAGTCAAGAACAGGCCTGGAAACGGCACCGGTCCCAGTCAACACACCATCGTCATCGTGCTGAGTCCCAAAGAGGCAGGCGCTCGCCGTCGAGGCGGCACCACCATTTGCCTTCAACGTTGACACGAAGATCAAACGACGTCAAGACGATCGACATCAAGGAGATCGATGTCGAAAAGGTCGACGCCAAGATCGACGTCAAGAAGATCGACATCGTGGAGAGCCACGTCGAGGAGATCGAAGTCAAGGAAGGAAAAGTCGACGTCGAAGAGGAAGTCTACTCCCCGGATGGGGTCTAGTGTAGTGAGGGTCTCTTCATCAAAGAGTTCCCCGTCGCGGCGGCGCTGGCGTTCCTCCTCCGGAGAGACTACCTCCAGAGCATCCTCTCTGAGGCCTGCTCGTAAGAAGAGGAGAGTACTTAGATCTCCGGATTCTGATTACTCGAGGACCTACTCTCCCTCAAGGCCTAGGACACCTACTACGCCACAACTACCTCCTCCTCCTCCTCCTCCTCCGCCTCTTCCTCCTCCTCTTCCTCCTCAGCCTCTACAACCGAGGCCTTTGATTCCGGCTCAGCCGCCTCTTCTTCCACAACAGCCGGTGGGTGTGGCGAGACCCAGGAAACCAAGGTCCCGATCAACGGGGAGGCATCGCTCTCGCAGTGAACGTAGATCTTCCACCGGGTCACAACATCGTAGTCGTAGGGAGAGGTCGCGGTCCAGGCATACCAGGTACACAGACTCTTCCAGTGACAGGAGGTATTCGCCTACTTTGTCTGACCCTCCTCCAACGAGGGTGTCACCAGTAGATGACATTGTGACGTTTCAGGACATGCTGTTGAGGGGAGCTGCGAAGTTGGGGATAGCACTGACGGTGCCCACCCCTTCCACCTCGGTCATCTTTGAAACGCTTCAGCGTAAGCACCTGTCTCGCCCTTTGCTGCCTTTGGTGCCAGGGTTGGAGGAACCGGCCATGGAGCTGTTCTTGACACCGCCCTCGGTTAAGTCTGCCCCATCCCGGCTTCAGAAGAAGTACAGGCCCCCGGATTCGGATCTGGCGTTCCTGAGAACGGATCCTGCCCCGGATTCGGTTATTGTTACAGCGGCAAAGAAGCAATACTCTACTGCTCCTCCGTCAACGGTCCCTCCGGACAAGGAGAGCCGTTACATGAATTCGGCAGAGAGAAAGGTCTGCAGCACGGCAGCCACTTCTATGAAAGCTGCGAGTTCGACAGCACTGCTGGGTCGGTATGACCACTCCTTGTGGGAGTCCATGCAGCAATTTACTGAGCTCCTCCCGAGTGACAGAAGGGAAGATTTTCAGGAAATCTTGAATGAGGGCATGATGGTTTCCAACCAGGTCATCAGAGCGGCTGCGGATGCCTCTCTCCTGGCTGCTCACGGGTACTGCCATGGAGTAAACTTGAGACGTCACTCCTAGTTGCGCCTTACCTCTCTTAAGCCAGAGGCGCAGCAGCATATTGCCAACTTGCCCTTTTCGGGCACTACCCTCTTCAGGACTCATGCGGATGAGGAGATGGCCCGCATGAAGGCAGAAGTTGAGAGGCTGAAGGCGGTCGGTTTGGAGAAACCAAAGGACCAGAGGCGTTACTCCTCCTAATGATTCCAGCGAGGGCAGGGTCGCCAAGCTGGCCAACAGCAGCAGCAGCAACAACAATATCAGAGGCAGCCCTTCCAGAAGCGTCAGAGGGGCAGAGGCGGTCAGCAGGCCTCATTGGGGAATGAGGGCCTGGCTGGGTCGAAGCCCTGAGGGATTACTTCCCTCTCGTCTGTTACCCACTCCGGTGGGGGGAATCATTCAGAATTACCCAGCAGAGTGGAGAAAAATTACTCAGGACAAGTGGGTGCTGAATATTGTTTTCAATGGATACAGTCTTTGTTTTGTCAGCCCTCCTCCAGCTATTCCACCGGTTCGCTCACAGTACCAGCTGCGCGAGCTTCAAGTGGAGACGATACCCTATTAAGAAAAAGGGCGATAGAAGACGTCCCTCTGTCTCAAAGGGGAAAGGGTCTATACTCCAGGTTCTTTCTGGTGCGCAAAAAGGACAAGAACGAGTTCAGGCCCATTCTGGATTTGCGACAAGCAAACAAGTGGATCCCCAGGGAGAAGTTTTGCATGTTGTCCTTGCACCAGATTTATCCTCAGCTGCATCGAGGAGACTGGCCTTGCGCAACACATCTGCAGGATGCCTACTTCCATGTACCCATTGCACAGAAACATCGGAAGTTCCTGCGCTTCCTAGTTGGCACCAACCACTATCAGTACACCGTACTTCCGTTTGGTCTGAAGTCTGCACCCAGGACTTTTTCTTAATGCATGGCGGTGGTGGCGGCGCACCTGAGAAAGAACAAGGTGTTTGTCTACCCGTACCTGGACGACTGGCTGATCAAAGCCTCCACCTTCCAGGAAGCACAATTGCATTTCAACAGGACGGCTGTTCTGTTGAACCAACTGGGTATACACATCAACTTGTTCAAGACGGTTCGAACTCCTGTTCAGTGTCTGCAGTACTTGGGAGCCTCCATCGATACTCTCAGAGCAAGCTTGTGTCCTTCAGAGGAACGACGCTTATCAATCCTTCGGAAGGCTCAGACTCTCATGCCCGTTTCATCAACGACTGTGAGGACAGTGTCATCTCTCCTGGGGTCGATGGCTTCTTTCATCTTCCTTACACCACATGCACGCCTCCACATGAGACTGCTGCAGGAATGTCTGGAGGATCCGTGGGACCAGAAACGAGGGAGCTGGGAGGACAAGATCACACTGTCCCAGCACGCTCAGCAGTCACTGAAGTGGAGGTGTTCAGCAGAGAATCTCCTCAAGGGGGTTCCATTCCACAAGGACATTCCAATACAGACCATTGTGACAGATGCTTCTCTCCAGGGCTGAGGAGCGCATTCGGACCATCTACAGATCCAAGGAACGTGGTCCCAGGCGGAGTCCACGTACCATATCAATTTTCTGGAACTCAGAGCTGTTCACTTGGCACTGAAGGCCTTTCATCCGTCCTTCCAGACCAACTCCCTGCTTCTACAGATGGACACTACGACCACGATGCATTACCTCAACAAGCAGGGAGGCTCGAGATGGCGCACACTGTCTTAGGAAGCGCAGGTAATCTGGCACTGGCTGTTAGCCAGAGGACTGACAATAACGGCTACCCATCTACCAGGTGTGCAGAATGCTCAGGCGGACACACTCAGCAGGCTCGTTCAGGAGAAGCCACAAGGGGTTCTAAACGATGAGATGCTAGGAAACATCTTCGAAAGATGGGGCACTCCAGACGTAGATCTGTTCGCCACCGCCGAAAACAGCAAATACCGAGACTTCGCCTCCAGGTTTTACCAACCGGGGACTCTGGGGAATGCGCTAAGGATCAGCTAGTCGAACAGCTTTCTGTATGTTTTTCCACCCATTCCCCTGATTCCGGCAGTGCTCATCAAGCTGTCTCAATCCGGAGCGCGAATGATCCTCATTGCTCCGGAGTGGCCTCTACAGTGGTGATTCACGGACCTGCCCCACCGTTCTCTCCAACCTATCTGCGGCTTCCATGTCGACCGGACCTTCTGACGAAGTTCGGGGGGCAGATGGTGCACCCCAACCTCTCATCGTTGAGTTTGGCGGCTTGGCTCCTGAGCTAGTACAATATGGACACTTGAACTTGCCTGACAACTTTATGGAAATACTTAAGGAAGCTAAAAGGCCATCCACCAGGACTTCCTATGCCTACAAGTGGAAGAGGTTCTGCATATGGTGCACATCCAAGAATGCTGACCCTACCTCCTGCAAGGAAGATGTCATCCTTCCATACCTCTTGCATTTAGCTCAATCTGGCCTTAATTTCCATTCTATTAAGGTTCACCTCGCAGCATTAACTGCGTACAGGAAATGCCCTTCACAAACATCTTCTTTCCAGATACCTGTAATTAAAGATTTTTTGGTGGGTTTGAAGAAGGCGTCCTTCGCCGTCATGGGAGCTGAATGTGGTGCTGTCCAAGTTGATGAAGGAGCCTTTTGAGCCTATTCATAAGGCTTCTCTACAGCATTTGTCCTGGAAGGCGGCTTTCCTTATGGCCATAACATCAGCACGCATGGTGAGTGAGATTCAGGCTTTGTATTGGCTATATAAGAACCAATGACATGACATGACATATTGTCAAGAGCCTTATACAGTGTTTCATGCTTCCAAGGTTGTCATGAGGATTCACCCTAAATTTCTCCCTAAGGTGATATCTGATTTCTAAGTCAACCAGACAATCACATTACCAACGTTTTTTTCAACATCCCTCCTCTCCGGCGGAAAGGTCCCTTTATTCACTGGATGTGAGACGGGTGTTGAAATTTTACTTAGATAAGACCAAGGACATTCGTAGGTCAGATCAGTTGTTTGTGAATTACGGTTCAGTCAGGACTGGCCTTGTCACCTCCAAACAGTCCATATCTAGGTAGATTGTGTCCCGTATACAACTATGCTACCAGAAGGCTAACAAGACTCTAAGGGGTAAGCCTAAGGCTCATTCAACTAGAGGCAAAGCTGCTACTACGGCTTTGCTACATAACATTCCCATTGTAGACATCTGTAGGGCGGCTATGTGGAAGTCTGACCACACGTTTGTGAAGCATTACTGCCTGGATTCTGATGGCAGGACATATGCCCAAGGCGGGCAGGCTTCACTGAGGAATTTATTTGCTTAGTAAGGATTTTTTCTTTAGTTTTCTTCCACTTCTGGAATTGGTTTTGGGATGGGCTTGCCATTCTATTCACAGATTATGACTATGCACAGAGGTCCTCTACTACAGAAGGAGTAGTTTCTGACCTGTAACTCCAGTTCTGTAGTAGGGGTATCTCTGTTATAGTCATAAGCGACCCCACCCTCCTCCCCGGTGGAAGTAAACCTTGTTTGTTCCTGGATGCTACAGGCCTGGCTTTAAGAGACCTTAAAAAAAAGTAACTTGCCTTTGGCTGTGCATCATGGGATACCGAGGGTCTCCGGAGGGTTCCTTAAAGGCACAGTATCCCTTTTACAGACACATAATTGCAGCCTATGAGGCTTGTCTGTCCAACCCTTCCTCTCTATCATGCAAAGGATTTTTGTGAAGGGGAGTTTCTATATGTGTGGTGAAACTCTGTAAAATGTGTGACATTCAATTATATTATTTGACTATCCTTTTCACTTCAGGATGAAGTGCAGGCCAATGTAGCCTTGTTAATGTCAGGCTGCATTATTTGTCTTTTATTTTCTCTTAAGTGTCTATGCAGGACTGCAGAAGAAGACGACTTAAGAGACTATTTTGATTGCTCCGGGGTCCCCGCACATGTGCGGGACTATTCACAGATTATGACTATAACAGAGATACCCCTACTACAGAACTGGAGTTACAGGTAAGAAACTACTCCATCTGACGACCTAGGGGAGGAGACCCAGGGTATAGCTGTGCATTAAGGGGAGGCAGGGAGGGTCAGGCAGCGTGGGAGGGAGGGAGGCAGGCGCTAGCGGCTACAGGTTGTAGAGAACTGTGAGACGCTATGTAGTTCTATGTGAACGGATGCAAGAAGGGCAGCAGGCTAGAGCATGAGAAATATTATACTTTAACGCAGCAGAGAGTTGTAGCAGTGACATATTGCAAGATGATGTCCAACAGCCTACCTCCCCTTCCCTCCGCCCCAACCGGAAAATATGATGAGGGTCCTCTGAGTTTCCCTTATCTTAGATAAACACAATGTGGATGTGGCTGGAATTAAAGGTACATAATTTAAACAGAGAACAGAGAACAGCAAAACACACAAGATGATGGACGGAATGTTGCTCAGTGGCAGAACATTCGCCCCCAGTCACAGATCTGGGTTTAATCCATCGTTATTTTGCTCACCAAGCCACCCCAGTTCAGACATGGCCATATGCAAATCAGTATTGACCCTGTGCCTCAAGGGAACAGTCCAGACCGAACTGCCAAGCCATGTCTTCCCTGGACCGGAAACAAGCATCCTAGGACAGGTTTCTGGCTATCAGCCATCTTCAGCCAGGATGTGTAGTGCAAAAATACAATGGATTTAGGCCCAGATCTCTGTACTGGGGTGAATGTATGACACTGTTCTGCATTCTGTCCATCAACTGTTGTTTTTGCATTAAACAGAGAACAGCACTTTAAAATTGCTCATATCTGCATAAAAACGAGGACAGGGGCTGCTCCCTTTCCTGTTAAGGAAAGGTAGATTTCAATATGTTTATATTTCAAATGTCTTTAGCCTTTGTGTAGTGATGCCCCTCACAGCAGGACTGTTTCCAGCCTGGAGCACCCACAAAAGAGGCACAAAAAGGTGTGATGGCTCTGCACTGAAGTGTGATTAAGGTAGACAAATGCTTGGCCTCACCTAATGGGTCTTCAATCTGCAGTTCCATCCCTACTTACCATAGCATGTACAACAAGCATTTACAATGCAATAGGTCTCACAGCATTAAAGTTTGAGTTATTGGCATTGTGTATAACAATGCGTTGCATACATTTTTTAGCAAACTTTGAATTGGTGAGCAGTGTGAGTGTGTGCAAGAGTATGCTGTTCTTGAAAGCAGTGTGGTAGAGAGTCAAGGAATTTGGGTGACCTGAGCAATGTGGATGATGCACCTCACGCACGGGGCTGACGCAGTTATTATTCACACAGCTCTGATGATGCACCTCAGGCACGGGCTCACAGCTGTTATTATTTACACAGCTCTGATGATACACCTCACGCACGGGCTCACAGTTGTTATTCACACAGCTCTGATGATGCGCCTCACGCACGGGGCTGACGCAGTTATTATTCACACAGCTCTGATGATGCACCTCAGGCACGGGCTCACAGCTGTTATTATTCACACAGCTCTGATGATGGACCTGAGGCTCACAGCTGTTATAATTCACACAGCTCTGATGATGCACCTCACGCACGGGGCTGACGCAGTTATTATTCATACAGCTCTGATGATGCACCTCAGGCACGGGCTCACAGCTGTTATTATTCACACACCTCTGATGATGCACCTCAGGCACGGGCTCACAGCTGTAATTATTCACACAGCTCTGATGATGCACCTGAGGTTTACAGCTGTTATTATTCACACAGGTCTGATAATGCACCTCACGCATGGGGCTGACGCAGTTATTATTCACACAGCTCTGATGATGCACCTCAGGCACGGGCTCACAGCTGTTATTATTCACACAGCTCTGATGATGCACCTCAGGCACGGGGCTGACACAGTTATTATTCACACAGCTCTGACGATGCACCTCAGGCACGGGGCTCACAGCTGTTATTATTCACACAGCTCTGATGATGCACCTCACGCACGGGCTCACAGCTGTTATTATTCACAGATCCCTCCCTCTTGCGTCAGCAACCAAGCAGGATAACTCTGCGTGGAGCAGCTCCTGGATTCTCTTTTCTTGCTTGCTTTTGTCTTCCCTGTACTGATAAGAACTTGGTCTGCTACACCCTTACTCCCTTTGCAGCATTTATTTTACCACTGTGAAGTGAAGGGGGCATTTTAATCTATATTGTGAAGCCGCCTTTGAAACAGACTGCTGCCTGCTTCTGTTTGTTGCCATTTTCTACTGTGTCCTGCCTCTGAAACCTACTGTTACTGCTTTTTTTGGCCAGCGGCGTAGGAGATGTATAGCGTCACCTGAGGGTAGAGTCAGCAGCGAGCAGACGCAGCCTGGCTAGGACCGTGGTGCGGCTTGCTCTAAATTGAGTAATCTCCTGCCTGCCATCGGCCTGGGTGTAACAGTCAGCCTCTAAGTCTCCAGCTATTAGCCTGCGAAATGTAAGCTAGAAAACCAGAAATGTGTTAATAAAACTAAAGTAACCATGTATTCCCGGCAAGACAAGGGCGGCCGGGCAACTACAAGGCTCAAACAGAGGTACCCTGTGCAAGACGAAAAAAAACCGAAGACGTGCGCGTGACGAAAACTACCGTGGGGCGGGACTTCCGTTTCGTGCTGGAAGCTCGTGCCCGCGGAGTGGCTAGCTAGGAGCGGAGCAGTGGTGACGCGGGGCTCCCTTGCCCGAGGGAGAGCCCCGCGGAGGCTGCAGAAGTCCGGAGTGCTGGTAAGTGTCCTTTAGTTGTAGGGGGGACGGCGGGGGGGTCTCGGTGCGCTTGTGTGTGTGCGCGCGTGTGTGTGTATATGTGCGACGGCGGGGGGGTGTCTCTATGTGTGCCTGCGTGTATGGGCGCTCGTGTGTGTGTCTGTGTGTGTGCGCATGCGTGTGTGTTGGAGCTTCCCAGGAGACAGGAGATGGCCACAGCGAGCGCGTTCGCGAGCGCGTTCGCGAGCGCGTTTGCGAGCGCGCGGCCCGCTCCATTCCGATTTTTGGAGATGCGCGTGGGCATTCTTGTCTCCTGGAAAGCTGTGTCGCTCACAATAGGTCTCTGGCGAGACCGCGCTTTTGCGCGGTAACGCCACGAGACCTAAAAAGGGCAGAGCTTCAGGAAGTTTAATCAGCATACATTTGCTAACAAAAGTGTTCATTGAATTTGCAAAGGGAACCCTTTTACCATCCTGTTACTCACACCAGTGGCCCTCCAGCCACTGGAATGCAGTTAATACACTCCCACTGTCTGGGAGGCTGTCCTCACCGTCCATTTTGCGCTAGTGCAATCCAGAGCCATTTAAATGCACCCCACTCTTCTGTATAATTAATATTATGAGTCAATCCTGATGATGAACTCCAGAATCTTTTTTTCAATGTGTACATTATTTACCATGTATTTTCTCGACATATGCGTCCAGCTATTATATTTCACTTTCAACACTTGAGCTGATAACTGACCTGGTGGATCGGTGGTCTAGCAGTAGTCTGTAGTCTAGCAACAGAGAGATGGTATACCTGATTCTAGTACCTACTAGAAATTTCCAATATAGCACATTCTTCACAAATAAATAATGTTGTTTCTTTCTACATTCTTGCATCCTCAAACTGCACGCTGTCTGAAAATATTTGCTACATTCCTTAAATGGGCATTAAAAAAGTGTCTTTTAATCAAAACCTCTTTTTGTTGCGTCTCAATTTTTCTTCTCTTTCAAATGTCCCCCTCCATCCCTTCCATTATCATGTGAAATCTCTTTATTGATGACTTAACTACACTTCCACAATTGCTTTCTCAAATTTGCTTGTAAATGCACCAATTGCTTACTCTTTTTTCAAACTTTCTTGGAGGGAGAACCCCCATGCCCCCTCCAACCCCCACCCTTCTAACAGTCAGGCTTGCTCACTAACCTCGCTCGGAACAGGTCACTCATCCTGAACTTTTATACCCCACTACTTTGAAATGTCACCAGCCGCCACTGCTGGCAGGTAACCCCCTACAGATTGGGAATATAGGAAACATAGTTGTGTGGCATTAGTCCAAGAGGTGAGGGGCAAACTCTCAACAAGTCATGCCCCCCCAGTCACTTACAGTCATGGTTGGTTGGGGTGAAGCAAAGCTCATCTGGAAACAAACGCCAATATGCTTGGAGACAATAGGCAACCTTGAGGCCATGATTCCAGAGCTATGAAAGAAACTCATACTGGAGAGTCATCATCTGAAGAAGCCTGTCTGCGTTTTCTTCCGGACTGGCGTCCCTATTTGCGCGCCTTCTTTTTTGTCGATCGGGTTGACTGAAATTGCCAGCCTCCTCCTCGATCCACCACCGCCAGGTTGCTCGATTCGTGGTGACCTCGGAGTCAGGAGGGGGCATTCCCAGAGCTTTACAAGCCACCCTCGGCATGCGGCTGATGATTCTCATTTCCTGGAAATTGAAGTGGAGGCGTAGTGGAAAGCCCCGCATGTAAGAGATCTTGCGAGTCCGGACATGTTGAGTGACATCTTTAAATTCTTTGCGGCGGGCCAGCTTGTGGGCGGAGATGTCATGATAGATAGAAATGGTGTCTTCTCAATACACCTATAGGTTCCTGTTATCTGGCTGCTTGCATCAACTGTTCTTTCAGATTAAAGTAGTGGACTGTGGTGAGGGTATCCAAAGACAAGATCTCCTGTTACTGCAATGCCGAGAACACTCTGTGAATGCAGTGTAGGAGCATTGGTTGCCAAATGGAAGGTGTAGGAGGTGGGCAAAGAGTGCCTGGACTTGTGCTTCAGATTGCGAGACAGACACGGCTATGGCCCTAATGCGCACATTTTTTCCCCTCCAGCCATTTTCTAGGTCTTCGAGCTTGTCTTGAAGCAGTTGATGACTCCTTTTTAACTTCTCTATACCTGTCGTTCGATCTGAATTGTCCTTCCTCTGCTCAGCAATAGTAGATTCAACAGTCCTCAGGTGGGAGTCTATTTGGCGCAAAGATTGATCAAGGTCAGAGATGACCCTGGTAAAGTCCTGGTGGAGCGACATGATGTTCTTATGCAACTCGACCAGCAGCAGCTGGATGTACTCTTTAGTGGCTGCAAGTATTGGTGCCCTCCACAAGGCCCTTGGGTGATTTCGAGAGGTCTTCTCCTTGTGGACTGGGGGAAACACCATCTGGAGCATGTCTTTAATGGAGGAGGGGGCGAGCGGTCTTGGCTCTGTTCGACTTCATGGTGGTTGCAAGGTGAGTGTGCTCACATTTAGATCTCTTGGATTTGCCCCGAACTGCTAGCCGGACCGGGATAACGCAGGATTCAACGGAGTCTTTCTTTCCCTTTAGACCACCTCACTGCCTATCAAGTTTTATTATTTTTGAGGAATAGACTACCAATGGTCCTAGGTTGTTGAATGGTGCTGAGGGGCCCTGCTGCTCCTGGACGATGCAGGGCTCACAACCTAATGAGGTGAGAGTTCCAGGTCGTTCTTAATCATCCCAAGGGGGTTCCACCTCTTCCCCTATGCAGGCACTTGGTAACAGTCTCAATCTCTCCTCACTTGGGTATTCAAAGCGCTGGGAGGAGTAGGGATGCCCCAGCCAGTCCATCTGAAGCACTCATGTCACTCTATAGCATGCTGACGTGAGGGGCCCCTTCTGTCCTTAGGGGGAGAGAGAGTCCCTGGATCATTTACCTTAGGGGTGCCAGTGCGGAGTTACGTGGCCTTGAAGCTCTGATCGAATGACAGTCCTCTGCTGTGACTCCGCCCAGACCGCTGGCACGTCAGGCATCTGGCACGTCGGGCCTCAGGGCCAAGGGGACCAGGGCAACACAGGCACCTTGTTAAGTGTGGGCCAACAGCCTTCATGGCTTGACACAGGCATGAGGCCCCCACTGATCTGCCTTATATGCGGGCCTCCCACCCTCACTCATGATTGTCTTTTGCTGCCACCCACCACGTGGTCATGCCTGGTCTGGTCTGGAAGATAGCCAGAGGGGCTACCGCACTGCTCCGTTCTCTCCCACGG
This sequence comes from Lissotriton helveticus, assembly GCF_964261635.1. Classification (NCBI taxonomy): domain Eukaryota; kingdom Metazoa; phylum Chordata; class Amphibia; order Caudata; family Salamandridae; genus Lissotriton; species Lissotriton helveticus. The sequence goes on from NC_136063.1 coordinate 578,984,862, forward strand.
CAACCCCAAGATATCACAGTTACCCTCCAGAGTATGGCCTAAGTGGCGCATCTATGCTGCTCCCATCAGCATTTCTTCAGCGCTCTGTGACTCTGCACGCTGTGAGCGAGGCCGGGCCATCCAGCAACACGGCCTCAATATGGCCACTGCTGTCATGACTGCCACCCAGGCACTTCGATTTTTACTGGGAGAAGTCCTGTGGGTCCTCAAAGCTGCCCCCACGCTGCAGGCACCCAAGGGCCCTCTCCCGGGTCTGTTTGATGATGATTTAACTAGCAAAGGGGGAGATGAGGGGGCTCCAATGCAGAGGAGAGGCGTGTTGTGCCTGGTCTCCTCCCTGACCACGCTCCCTCATCTCTGTGCCTTCTTTCTAAACAGAACCAGCGCTCTCTGGTTTCCATACCAGTTTTACCATTCAGAGTGGACTCAGTTCAGAACTTACCTTTCTTCCTCAATCTGTTTCAAAGTGTAATGTTCATGCACCCACATGTGTGGCAGCACCATGCGACCAAAGTAGTTCTCTAATAATCAACTTTGTTTTTATAGTCACTCTGAATGCAGTTCGCTTAACCGTCCCTTAAACGGCTTTTCTAATGTGCCACACCACAGTTATGAAGAAATTCTTTAATTTTCCATGAAATAATCTGTACTCTGTTTTCAGTGACCATCTCTTCTGGAACATCCTCTTTTGTGAAAACGTCAAAAAAACTCCATGCCATTCTTTGTGGAGATTCTGGCACCCATTTAACCTCCATCAATTTCGACAATTGATTCACTTACACAATAAAATATCACATCTGTTAAGGTAGCACCTGAAAGGCCACAAAGGCGGACTCTGATCCGTTGCCAAACTCTTCCTGGATAGATGCCTAGTATATCCCCAGAAACCTCATTTACTTCAATGTTGTCTTTCCACAGGAGTCTCAAATACTAGAATGTTATCACTGGAATTGCATCTTACAAGCCCTTCACTAGTTACTTAACCTTAATATCAAGACTTCGCCACCAAAAGTTATTCCTAACTTTCCTTTTGGTAATGTTCATTCCTAGATGCTCATTATGTTACCTCAAAGCTCCTTTTCCTAAAACATAATGGAAAGTTTATCAGTGCATTCTGATACACCATTCCGAAAAAACAATTCATCTGAAATTTTCCAATAAGACCAGATTTCCACCACCAGTTTGTTCTCCCTGGGCCAGCCCACCAGAACAAAATTGATGACATGCTCTGGTACTATTCTTCAAGACCCTTCATGGAAACGGTGTGGAATATCTCAGAAGAAGAGTCACACACTATGTGCCACCAAGAACCCTGAGGTCCTCCATGCTGAACTTGGCATCTGTCCCCAGGATGTGCAGCGCCCTTTCCGGCGTCCGTTCCTTCTGGTTCCATGGCGCCCTCAGCTGGAACCCTCTCCCGCTGACTCTTAGGAAAGTGACCGAAATTGCAGTTTTTAGGAAAATGCTTAAAACCTGGCTTTTCCGTAATCAATTTCTAGTTCTCTAGCTCTCCAACTCCTAGGAGCAGCAGAGTGTTTGATGGAGTCTTTGCAGCTCCCGGGCACTCTTTCTGAGTAGTTGCGTGCTCTGTAAATGCTCTTTCATTCATTCATTCATTCCTCAAAATATCAACATTCTTCAATTCTCTCTTTCACACGTTCATGTCGCCACAGACCTTTCCATACTGGTAGTAATACATTCACTGGTTTCATTTTTCCAGTCAGCAGCCTCATTTTCTTTTCCCTCAAGCAGCAATCTTGATAAACAGTCCGCCCTGATGTTTTCTTCCTCCCGATATGTTGTGTTATAACTTGAGGTTAAACTCTAGTAACTTGGTAAATTATCTGGCTAATGAGCAGTTGCCTTCTTTATCTTACCTGCAGTCAGAATATCCACCAGTGGGCGACGATCTGTTTTCAGGATATACGGTCTGTCCTGCAAATACATCCTCAATTTTTCCACTCCTTAGAATCAAGCAAACAATTTTTTGGATCACATAGTATCTTCACTTCATGGAGAAAACAGTTTTTGATGCAAACCCAGCATTGACACTGGTCTGTCCATTCAGACACAACCCTGTTTATCAGTAAGCTCTAAACCCTTTGAAAACACCTGCAGAGTCCTTGGTGAGTTTTGTATTCACATATGCCTAGAAATAACAATAACTGCTCCTTGCTTCATGGCATTCGTTGGCATTATGATGCTCTCTACTAGTCTTGGTTTGTGTTTGATCCTTTCACCCAATAGCACGTGACCCCAATATTGAAATTGTTTTTCATTATAGACACTTTTGTCTTGTCTGAATGTATTTCTTCTCTGATAGGGTCTACGCATTCTCAATAGCTTTCTCATGCTCTTGTTCTACTTCCTTGAAAACCAAACTATTGTGTTGGGATGCAATAACATAGGAAATTTCAATTTGTTAAACTATTTGGCCCGACCTACCTTAGTTATTAGATCTTCAATTTTTGGCAGAGGGAAACTCACCACCCATACAGCTTTATATAGCTTTAATCCAATTCCAGAGGTTCATACATTAATGTAGTTCCCTTGATGTCTTCCATGCCAGAACAATGGGCAAAAGCACAGCCTCCGTCCACAAGTCATGTAGGATTTTAGTCAAGACATTCCTATAGGGAACATTAGACAATCTGTGCTAAACTGGGATGCAAGCCTGTTAAATATTATTAGAATGGCAAATACTTTACATTTACCTAGTTTGTATTCGAAAACAGTCTACATTCCTTAGGGAACATTAGACAATCTGTGCTAAACTGGGATGCAAGCCTGTTAAATATTATTAGAATGGCAAATACTTTACATTTACCTAGTTTGTCTTCGAAAACAGTCTCATATTTATTTTTCCTATGCCACTCATATCTTCTAGATACTACAGAGAATTTCCCCTCATCTTCCGTTTACTACTGGATGACCATTTAAACCACCCTAACACATCAATGCATTTCTTTGCCACATAACTTTGCCCCGAATTGTTTCGTTAGGAACTTGAATGTGAGCCCAAATTTACCCAATGGCATCAGTTGTGCTTCATTCGAAAGCTGTTCGTGTAACATCTGGTGGAAATATAAGTTTGCTACTTTAGAATTCTTTATACTTATCCATGCGCACAATTGTGATCCTAGCACATGTTGTCTATTCTACCACTGTTAGGACCCCCTGTGCTTTCTCCCATAAAGTGCTTGCTCTTTTCACATTTTGTAGCTAAAACTAATTTGTCTGAATTGTCTGCCATTTGTGCACTAGTATCTTTATCATTCAGTGGCCAACTTAACACCTACTGCATACTCCAAAACATGCCCCACTTTGCCACCTATGTTTCATTGCAGACCCACTTTCTGGCAACTATACGAGTTTGATGTGTAATCAAAAGCACAACATCTGAGGCAAATCATTCTTAGAAGTTGTTTCATATCCTGTTTCGGTGCTTTCAAGAGGCTTTGTTTCACAGGTGCAATAGTGACTCCTGACACAGACAGATTGACAGAGGTAGACTCTAAAAGCTTTACATATTACTGCTGGTTTTCTGTAGTTCTTGCTATGGCTAGTGCTTTATCAAATTAATGAATTGTGCAGGTCAAAAGGCTTTCTTTGATTTTCTTAGAATGGCATCTTGCAACAAATTGATCAATGATAAGCTGTGATGTGAAGTTTTCAAATTTATAGTGTGTGACTAATAGTTTAAGAGCTGTTACAAAAGTCTCTTGCTGCACCCCTCTGTGCTCTGAACACCACCTGCCGCACTGCTGCCATAATTCACTATACAGCATGGAAAGAGCGTTCACATGCTCCTCCTGCAAGTTCTCATGAGCTTTTCCACATCCCAGAACGACTACTCTCTAGCCAACAGCACCCAACACCCCACTCGCTCACACTCATGCAGACCAGACACCTCATTACACAGACCAGACCCCACCCATACAAAATGGTACACTCTCATGCATGCTCCTCAAGACCCGTTCTCTCACAAAACGCGTCACAGAGATATGGTACCTACTGCACAATCATGCTCCAGACCTGCTCTTGCTCATGGAAACATGGCTAAACCCAGCATTTGCACAGGACGTCGCTACAGCCATCCCAGCCGGACACAAGAATGCCACGCAAGATGTCAGCACAAGCCTGGAGGTGGAGTTGCCATCGTATTCAAAGATACCATCAGCTGCACCACCTACACGAACATCCCCACCAGTTATATGGAACCCCCACGTTTAAGATACGCATTACAACCAACTTCACCCTCAATCAATCAATCAATCATATAATTTGTAAAGCTCACTACATACCCGCAAGGGTTTCAAGGCACTGAGGGATGGAGATGAAGGGGGTGCTGTTTCTACTGGTCGAACAGCCAGGTCTTGAGTTGTCTCCGGAAGGTTAGAAGGTCTTTAGTTTGTCGTAGGATGAGGGTGTTCCAGGTCTTGGCGGCGCGGTGGGAGAAGGATTTGCCTCCGGCTGTGGTTTTACGGATGAGTGGGACGGTAGCAGGGAGAGGTCTGCGGAGCGGAGTTTCCTGTTGGGTACGTAGAAGGAGAGTCGACTGTTGAGATAGGCTGGGCCGGTCTTGTGGAGTGCCTTGTGTGCGTGGATCAGGAGTTTGAAGGAGATTCTTTTGTCGACAGGGAGCCAGTGCAGGTTCCTCAGGTGGTGGGTGATGTGGTCGTGGCGCGGGACGTCGAGGATCAGATGTGCAGAGGCATTCTGGATACTTTACAGTCTGTTGATGAGCTTGGTCGGGGCTCCGGCGTAGAGGGCGTTTCTATAGTTGAGTCTGCTGCTGACTAGGGCCTGGGTGACTGTTTTCCTTGTGTCTGTCGGGATCCATCTGTGAGATTTTGCGGAGCCTATGGAGGGTGTTGAAGCAGGAGGAGGCGTTGACTTGTTTGGTCATGGTGCGTTTTGAGTCGCGGATGACTCCCAGGTTGCGTGCGTGGTTGGTGGGTGCGGGGAGTGTCCCCAGGGATGCGGGCCACCTGGAGTCGTCCCAAACTGAGGGATTGGGCCCGAGGATGAGGATCTCCGTTTTGTCTGTGTTCAGTTTAAGGCCGCTATCCTCCATCCAGTCGGCGACGGCCTTCATCCCCTGATGGAGGTTGGATTTGGCGGTGAGGGGGTCCTTGCTGGGGGAGAGGATCAGTTGCGTGTCGTCGGCGTAGGAGATTATGTTGCGGTCTTGATGTCAGGCAATGCGTACGAGAGGCGCCATGTAAACAAAGAACAGCGTCGGGCTGAGGGATCATCTGCGACGTCCCTGTGAGACGCCGCATATGATCTCGGAGGCTTCGGATCGGAACGGGGGGAGGCGGACTCTCTGGGTTCTGCCGGAGAGGAAGGAGGAGGTCCGGTCCAGGGCCTTGTCTCGGATCCCTGCGTTGTGGAGTCGTGTGCATAGTGTGTGGTGGCAGACGGTGTCGAAGGCGGCGGAGAGGTCGAGGAGAATGAGGGCCGCCGTCTCGCCGTTGTCCAGTAGTATCCTGATGTCGTCTGTGGCGGCGATGAGAGGCCCAGGATGCTGTTGTCTTCGAGGTAGCGGGTGAGCTGGATGTTGACTATCTTCTCGTTGACCTTAGCTGGGAACAGAAGCAGGGAGATGGGCCAGAAATCTTTCATTTCGCTCAGGTCCGCCTTGGGTTTCTTCAGTAGGGCGTTGATCTCGGCATGTTTCCAGCTTTCACGTAAGGTCGCAGTCTCGAAGGAGAGGTTGATGATGTTGCGTGGGTGGGGTGGGATGGGATGGAGCTGCCGGCTAGGTTGAAGATGTGGTGTGGAAAAGGGTCAGACGGCGAGCCGGAGGGGATTGTGCCCATGGTCTTGATTGTGTCTTCGATGCTCACGTTGGCCCAGGTTGTCAGGGGGTCGTCGTCGGTGGGGTGAGGTGGTTCCGGCGTGTTGGGGCCTGTTAGGGACATCCGGGGGTTAAAGCTATCGTGGATTTGGGCGATCTTGCAGTGGAAGAAGGAGACGAGGGAGTCGCACAGGGCTTGCGACGGTGGGATGTCGTTGGCTTTGGAGCTGGGGTTGGAGAGTTCCTTCATGACGTTGAAGAGCTCCTTGCTGTTGTGTGCGTTGTTGTCGAGGCGGTCTTTGAAGGAGGTCCTCGTGGCGGTCCTGATGAGGTGGTGGTGGTTGCGGATGGCGTCTTAGTGGGCTGCGCGGCTGCCCGGCGACTTCTCGTTGACCATATGTTCTCCAAATTCCGACAGTTCCGGGGTGAACCAGTTGGCTCTCTTGCTGGTGTCTTTGAGGGTTGGTTTTTTCAGCGGGGCTAGGGTGTTGGTGCAGTCGTCCATCCATCGTCTAAGGGTGCGCGCACCCTCGTCGGGGTCGGTGGGTTGAGTGTGAGGTAGTTGTACTTCGGTGATTTTGCCCCAGCAGCGACGGGGGATCTGTAGGGTGCGGTGATGTGCGACGGGTTTCCGGAAGGTGAAGTGGATGCAGTGGTGGTCGGTCCAGGTGGGTTCGGAGATGTGGCTGAAGGAGACTTGTGGGCTTGAGGAGAAGATGGCGTCGAGCATGTGTCCGGCGATGTGACGAGCTGTTCCAGTCCGAGGTTGGTGAGGTTGTCTATCAGGGTGGTGGAGTTGCTGTCGTTGTTGTTCTCCAGGTGGAAGTTCAGGTCTCCGAGGAGGATGTAGTCGGTGGAGGTCAGTGCGTGCGTGCTGATGAAGTTGGCGATGGCGTCGCAGAATTGCGGTCGGGGTCCGGGTGGTCTGTAGACGAGAGTGCCTCTTAGGGTGGTCTTGGGTTCCGTGTGGATCTGGAAGTACATGTGTTTGGCGGTGCTGAGAGTGTTGTCGGTGTTTGTTGAGACCCTGATGGTTTTCATGTGGACGGTGGTGATTCCTCCTCCAACTCCGTTGGTGTGGTCTCTGCGGGCGATCTTATATCTGTCGGGGATGTCTATGGCGATGTCTGGGGAGGAGGCTTCGTTCATCCAGGTCTCGGTCAGGAAGGCGACGTCTGGAGATGCGGTGTTTGAGTAGGTCCCAGAGCTCGATGGCAGGTTTGCATGCGGAGCAGGTGTTGATCAGAATGCATCGTAGCTGGTTATGTTTTGTCGTGGCGGGTGTCTCTGCATCTTCGATGCAGGAGAAGCAGCAGTTCTGGCAGCCGAAGGGACCGAAGGCACCGTGGGTGCGCTTCGGGGTGTCTCTGAAAGAGTTGGGGGTTCGTCCTGGGTTGAGAGCAATGAGGGTGCTGGCGTCGTATCGGAGGCGATCTTCATGGCTGGTGTGGGTGCCAGGGGTTCTGGCGCTGGGCGTGGTCCAGGTTCGGACGGGTGCAGGCGGGCTTGCATTAGGCGCGCCAGCGACATGCCTGCTGCACGCGTCCGCTGCCTGCACGCGTCCGCAACCCTGGATGGAACCCTCATATAGAGAACACTGGGACCCTACACCAATTTTGCCAGTGACATCATTGACTTTGCTGCAACCCTCATCATCAACACCAGCACCTTCATCCTCCCCGAAGACCTTAGCTTTCACCTAGAAGACCGCACTGACCCAAACTCTTTGGCCCGCCTAGAAAACTCGCAAACCTTGGCCTCAACCAGTACATTACCGAACCCAACCACACTGCCGGACACCTATCTTCTCCTTAGTCAGTAGCATCACAGCTGACAAGCCAGCAACTATAACCTGGACAGACCACAATCTCATTAGTTTCAGCACACCATCCCACACCACCACAGATTTACCACCACTGGAACCATCCACTGTAGCTGGAAAAGCATCCTAGAAAAGTAGTGGGCTACCATCCTCTCCTTGCACTGGCCCAAGCCCACAGCATCTTGCCAAAGCCATCAAGAACCTCAACAGCTGGATTACAAAATGTGCCAACATCCTGGCTCCCCTTAAACATAACCCAATGGCAAGACCCTGACTTGAGGCCGATTGGTACACAGAGGAACTGAGTCTGTTGAAATGCCACTGCAAGCAACTGGAGTGCAAATGGAGAACAAGTCAAGACACCACAGATAAAGACATCTTCAAATCAGCCCTAAGATGCTACCACCAACAGATACAGAACACCAAATGCAAAGCTCTTGCAGATCACATTGATGCCGGCACTAACAGTAGCAAGGAAATCATCGCCATCATCAAAGATTTCACCGCACCTTCTGTTGGGTTCAAAGTCATCACCCCCTCAAAGACCTTTGCAACAAGCTTTCGTAATTTTACCTAACAAAATCATTTTCATATACAGCATCCTCAACCCTCAAGTGGACACTAACTGTTGCAGCTCAACTTCCCATCACAGCCGAAGAACGAACCCTGACCTCGTGGCCGTATGTCACAACCGTTGACATTGATGCTAAGATGAAGACCATCCACATGGGGATCCATCTGACCCTTGCCTTCACCACGACGTAACCAAAAAAATCCTAATGATTAGCAAAGCACTAACACCCATCCTAAATGCCTCCATCAACTCAGCTGCATTCCCAGACACCTGGAAACAATCCACCATCATGCTCCTGCTCAAGAAACCATCTGCTGATCTAGCCATGCTTTCCAACTACAAACCCATCTCCCACCTACCATACTTGGCAACGGTCTTAGAGAAACTAATCAGCCAACACCTCACTAACCACCACAACAGACAAGTACCTGAAATAGGCACTTTGGAGTGAGGAAACCCACTTCATTGTTCATCCGACGCATTACACAGCCATGGAGTGATTTGGCTGTAGGCAGATGAACAAAAATGAGGCAGTGAATTGAAAAAGGGGACATGAATATCAGCTCACCTTTGTTATTGACGGGCCCATTGCAACAAACCAAGTTTGCAGTACCACACCTGACAGCCATCCACGTTGGAGTAGCTTTAAAAAAAAGAAAAAATTGAAACTGGCATTGACACAGATATGCACAAGTCATTTTCAAGTAAAGGAACATCCGAGATAAATCCATACTCAATATGAATGAACCCTTGTTGTTGTCCTCACTACTTCTAAAGCCATGTAAAGGAGATGCTTCCAGTAGGGAATACGATTCAGAAAAGGGGGTGGTGATGAACAGAGTGTCTGAATTAAGCAGACCACTCTTACCCAGTCCAAAGATCAGGGCTTGATCCATCACCGTTTTTTAGCTCACTGCACCATCCCAGCTCAGAACCTGGCTATATGCAAATTAGTCTGTTCCTGTCCCAGTGCATGATGGGAACAGGGCAAACCAAACTACCAAGCCAATTCTTATACTGGGAAGGAAATAAGCTTCCGGGCGTCGGCCCGGCTTGCTTGAATCCTGATGGTGCAATGAGCAAGGGACTCACATCTGAGTATACCCTTCCACGCTTATGGTGGACAAAATGATTCAGAAAAGGGAGTGGTGATGAACAGAGTGTCTGAATTAAGCAGACCACTCTTACCCAGTCCAAAGATCAGGGCTTGATCCATCACCGTTTTTTAGCTCACTGCACCATTTCAGCTCAGAACCTGGCTATATGCAAATCAGTCTGTTCCTGTCCCAGTGCATGATGGGAACAGGGCAAACCAAACTACCAAGCCAATTCTTATACTGGGAAGGAAACAAGCTTCCGGGCGTCGGCCCGGCTTGCTTGAATCCTGATGGTGCAATGAGCAAGGGACTCACATCTGAGTATACCCTTCCACGCTTATGGTGGACAAAATGATTCAGAAAAGGGGGTGGTGATGAACAGAGTGTCTGCATTAAGCAGACCACTCTTACCCAGTCCAAAGATCAGGGCTTGATCCATCACCGTTTTTTAGCTCACTGCACCATCCCAACTCAGAACCTGGCTATATGCAAATTAGTCTGTTCCTGTCCCAGTGCATGATGGGAACAGGGCAAACCAAACTACCAAGCCAATTCTTATACTGGGAAGGAAACAAGCTTCCGGGCGTCGGCCCGGCTTGCTTGAATCCTGATGGTGCAATGAGCAAGGGACTCACATCTGAGTATACCCTTCCACGCTTATGGTGGACAAAATGATTCAGAAAAGGGGGTGGTGATGAACAGAGTGTCTGAATTAAGCAGACCACTCTTACCCAGTCCAAAGATCAGGGCTTGATCCATCACCGTTGGAACTACCAAGCCAATTCTTATACTGGGAAGGAAACAAGCTTCCGGGCGTCGGCCCGGCTTGCTTGAATCCTGATGGATTCAAGCAAGCCGGGCCGAAGACGGCTGTAATGCCAGAAACCGGTCCCCGGAAGCTTGTTTCCTTTCCAGTGAAGAATTTGCTTGGTGGTTTGGTCTGCCCTGTTCCCATGATGCACTGGGCCAGGGACAGACTAATTTGCATATAGCCAGGTTCTGAACTGGGATGGTGCAGTGAGCTAAAAAACGGTGATGGATCAAGCCCTGATCTGTTGACTGGGTAGGAGTGTTCTGATTAACTCAGATACTCTGTCCATCACCACCCCCTTTTTGTAATTATTTTGGCCACCATGAGTGTGGAAGGGTATGCTCAGACATGAGTCCCTTGCTCATTGCACCATCAGGATTCAAGCAAGCCGGGCCGAAGACGGCTGTAATGCCAGAAACCGGTCCCCGGAAGCTTGTTTCCTTTCCAGTGAAGAATTGGCTTGGTAGTTTGGTCTGCCCTGTTCCCATGATGCACTGGGCCAGGGACAGACTAATTTGCATATAGCCAGGTTCTGAACTGGGATGGTGCAGTGAGCTAAAAAACGGTGATGGATCAAGCCCTGATCTGTTGACTGGGTAGGAGTGTTCTGATTAACTCAGATACTCTGTCCATCACCACCCCCTTTTTGTAATTATTCCAGTAGGGAATACATCACTGCACTGTTCCCTATGTGATAGGCAGTTAGACATTACTCAGGACACACTTGCATGAGCGTGACTATCTGATGTGGTGATGACATCACACGTCAGATCAGTATCATTTGTTGATTCTCATCTTCTCTTTTAAAAGTTATTTTCATCTTATCTTTTGATAAATCAATGCATACTCAGGGAGCTTGCACCTCTTAGGCCAGCTATTATGAATGGTCATATGTAGTTTTCTCCGTAATTACATGGGCATCTCGTTGCTTATTACATTATTATGTACGAGATCTGAACTCAATGGGTTACTGTGCAGTAATTGACTTACACCAAGAGACACAGATGGTGCTTGTACCTAGTTTCATGCCCATGAAGCTGGAGTGCCTCAAAAATTAATTTAGGGATTCCGTCACTGTTAGACCTGGCACCATTGGCATGGGTCTCCCTTCCATTTTTTGCTGTTGCCTCATGTATTTTTGCTGGTGTTAGATGCTTTGGGCACTGTGCCATTGCTGTCCAGTGCCACAGTGCAAGTGCTCCCTATTGTAAATTGATGTATTAATCAGTGGTTCCATGTTTGACTATTTGGTTTACTTGTCAGACCCTAGTGTAGAGCACTAAGTGTGCCCTACACTAGGGCATGACAATCCAAATGCTGCTGGTGGGCTTGCAGCACTAGTTGTTCCACCCACAGAAGCAGCCTTGTAAAATGTGTATAAGGTCTGCCATTGCAGAGCCTGTGTACAGTCTGGTACTGTCACACTCACTGGGCAAGTGCACCCACTTGCCAGTCCCTAAACCTTCCCTTTTCTTCATATCAGTCACCCCTATAGTAGACCCAAGGGCAGGGTGCATTGTAAGTATAAGGTAGGACATGCCCTGGTGTGTGTGGCATGTCCTAATAGTGAATTACAGCCATTTTCGTTTTTCACTATTGCAAGGCTACCTGTTCTCCATAGGCCAGAATGCGCTTTTAGAATTATTACATTTTATAATCCTAACTGACTCAGAGAACATGGTGGAAATTCGAGTTTAGTATTAGAGTTTAGAAGCTGTTGCTGTCGCACTTCTGAACAAGGGTGCCGCCGCTGCAGTCCACGCATCGAACAGAGAACTCCTCGCATCCCCGGAGAAGCGTGCCGCATCTTGAAGTACTTCACGTCTTTATGTCTTTGCACCAGAACTTTGCCGCATTTCCATCGCTGCGACATTGCTTGTCGTGGAAGCGCAACGCATTGTAAGGTACATTACGCAAAGTGTCACATCTTAAGAACTGAATAAAACTAAGCTAAATCGACCATCTTAAAGTAACAGTATTGTGTATTTTTGTCGTTTATGGTCTTGTGGTAAATCTATATAAAGTATAGTTATTTTTTATATAAAACCTTGGGTCGTGTCCATCTGTAGTATGTCACTGGGTTACTGTATGTGGTCACAAATGCTTTACACACTGCCTCTGAGATAAGCCTGTCTGCTCATGCCAAGCTATCAAGGGGGTGAGCAGGGGTTATTTTAGGAGTGTACCACTTACCCTGACTAGAGGCAAGGGTCCCTATTTGCCACAAGTACTTACCTGTGCCAACTAGAGACCCCCAAATCTAACAGTCACTTAAAAGTAACCCATATAGTACTTTGTAATGGGGAATTTGCATAGTTTCTGAGATAGTTAGTGAATTAAGTATGGAATAGTTAACCTAACTGAAATTTGATGAGCGCAGACCCGAAATTATCACGGACTGTGATGGAATTTTATCTTGTCCAAGTATCCAGTCTACTATTTTTATATGGCTGCAGCAGTGCTTTTAACTTCCTGTCCAACATCATCAAATTCAGTTTTAGGAAGCACCCAGAACCCCTGAATATCTAAACATTTTTCGAAATGCCTAAACCCAGAGGAGACCAGTCATTTGAAGGAACAGTACTTCCAGAATTGTTTCCTCAAAACACGAGCTAACTTACATGCATATTTAATTAACCACTGCTCTAATTCCTGCTTTTCTGTTTTAAATAAACATTGACACCATTCCTCTCAACTTCAGAGTTTAGTAGTTGAAGATTAAATGTCTGCATCGGAAAAGTTTTTGTTAATGATTCAAGAATTTAGATAAAAGTGTTGAGTATAGTTTGTGTCCTAGGGTGCATCTTGATCTTTCTGCCTTACCTGTGATACATGAGCATTACTTAGCATTAAATTCAGACTATAGGAACTGAAACTTTGACACCAACTTTTACACATTAAATGACTATGTTTATTTAAATGACGAAATAAAGTAACACGAAATAAAGTAACACCTGCTTTTGCTTCTTTTAACTCACTTTGTTAATGCACTGCGGTCCAGATAGGTGGAAAGAGTCAGAGTAAATTACATTTTCAAACTACACTATCACTAACTGTATGATAGTTATTTGATATATAAAGCAAAGTTTTGATGAATTGTAATGCTAGGGCCTCAAATATACCTTATTGTAAGTCAGATAACCGTTTTAAGTCAGGTTCATAGGCCTCATTAGCTGTCTCACCAGTCTCATGTGATGAAAAATATTCAGACATAAAAAAAATACTGTGTATACATACATGGGGCGTGGCCAAGCAGCATGGCCGACAGGACGTGAGCTTCACCAGCTCCGTCCCGAGGACCCGATTATCCTGTCGAACAGATCCTTACAGGGCTCTCCGAGCGGGTGTGGATGGGCCGGATGCCTCCCTGACTCGTTCGGGACCCCCACATTGCTGAGACGACCTCAAGTACCCCCGCAATTAAGCCGGAGATCGTAGCGGCGGGCTGGGGGCTCCAGCCTGAACTACGCGAGGCCGCGGTCTGGGCCTACACGGGAGTGTGGTGGTGCGGGCGACCCGTCCAGAAGAAGTGCTTCCCTGACCTGAGGCCAATTGCATCCTCCGTGGGCCTGGGGCAGTGGCTGGCGACCGAGGCGGAGTGGCTGACGGCTGACCTGGGGCCCGGACAGCCGGGGCGGTGCGTGCTGAGGGCTCCAGCCTAATCTACGCGAGGCCGCGGTCTGGGCCTACACGGGAGTGTAGCAGTGCGGGAGGCCCGTCCAGAAGAGGTGCTTCCCTGGTCCGAGGCCAATTGCATCCCTTGCAGGCCTGGGACGGTGGATGCCGACCGAAGCGGAGTGGCTGACGGCTGACCTGGGGTCCGGCGATTCCTGCCGACCCGTGTGGGGAGTTGCGGCGTCTGCCCGTCCCCCTCCGATCCCTTGCTGCGCTGGAGCTGCCGATCGGGCGGCATTGCCCCGGGTGAGTGCTTCCCCGATACCTGGGGCCCCAGAGGACTGACGGAGAGCCGAGGCGGTGCGGTGACCGAGCTTCGCTTCTACCCTTGCTGGTGCTGGTGGCCCTCGGAGGACGGCTCTGCGCTGAAGTGTCCGTGCGGCCCAGGTGGGCTGATCCTCTTTGTTGGAGGGTGTGGAGCTTGCGGCCTCCGCCCTAGCCTGGACAATAGACTGTGGCGGATCCTACACGGGGGGCCCGCAGTAGCGGTGACACCTGCGCCGGCCTGAGGTGCTGTGCCCCGGGGGTCGCAAGTGGTTTGGCGCCCCTCCCCCTCCTGCACGCCATTTTGCCCGGGTATCGTGGCGCCTTCATACATAAGCTGCAGCGGCGTATGGCCTGCAATACCCCTGGCCCACGTTGCACTGTACTTCTACGCTCTCCTGTGGGGGCGCCTCTGGAGACTTGCAAATTCTTCTGCTGCCTTTTGACGGTGAAGGGACCCGCTCCGGGTGCACTGGCTGGCAGGGGCACCTGTTTGCCTATTTTGACTGGATTGTCGGCAATCCCGCCGCCTGGCCCGGTGAGTGCATTGTGGATTACTGCTTGCCTATTTCTGCACTGCCGTGGGGGGTGCCGGACTCCCGCCCTTATAGGGGAGACTACGCAGGGACTGCCTTGACTCGTCCCGGCTGCTCCCCTGCCTAGGTTGGACACCGCTCGGGTTGCAGCTGCCTGGGGCCACCTACTGCCCGGTCATTTCATCTGGTCATCCCTTCTTTGGACCGCCACTGGGCTCTACACCTAGCCAGTGGGACCTGGCCGGAATTCTTTGGAACGCCTTGGGAGGGCACACGATCTACCCCTCTAGATGGCGACCCGCAAGGATAGGTCCGCGAAATCCTCCCAACCCAACACCATTGTCCAGTATACTACTCCACGTCTGCCATCACAGAGGATTACGTGGCAGACGGGCCTGGAGGATGAAGGGGATGGACCGCCTGAGCCTTCCAGAGCAGAGATCCTGAAGGCTATCCAGGGATCCCATTCTACCTTGGAGAGGCAGATCGAGACTGTATCCATAGATGTTAATCTACTCCGGACGGATTTCCGTAAAGTAGCGGACAAGGTTTCAGATGCGGAGGGCAATATTGCCCAATTACAAACTGAAGTGGCTTCCTTGCAAAAGTCAGTCGCGCACCTGACGTCAACTACCCGTGCACTGGAGAGAAGAGCTGAGGACGCGGAAGGCAGGGCCCGTCGGAGTAACATCAGGGTCCTGGGAGTACCGGAACGCCTGGAGGCAGGAAACGCTGAGCGCTTCTTGGAGACCTGGATCCGCACCCAGTTGTGCCCGACCGGATTGTCCAGTGTCTTTGTCATTGAACGTGCACATAGGGCCCTTGTTCCCCCTCCACGGCCGGGCGAGCCTCCTAGAGCCCTCATCGCAAAGATCCTGAACTACAAAGATCGTGACTGTATTCTAAGGGCCGCAAGGGAAATGGAGTCCCTCACAATCGAAAATAGTCGAGTTTCCATCTATCCTGATTATACTCAACAGGTGCAGGAGCAACGGAAGTCCTACTTGGGAGTTAAGCAGAAACTCGGGGAAATGAAACTCCAATACATGCTCCTCTACCCAGCCAAACTCAAGGTGCTCTCCCAGGGCCGTGCTCACTGCTTCGAGTCCCCGGCGGAGGTGTGGGAGTGGCTCGAGATACGGGGAGATGACCTACCCCCTGGTGAGCGGGGCAACGCCAGCGGCGCCGTCGTGGCAGAGGAAGACGCCGTTCCCGGGTTTCTGCTGAGCCTCGGGTGACAGTGGGGGAGGATGGAGCGCTTCGCATGAGAACATCATCAACGGGGGTCGCCCCGGAGTCCCCTGGGGCGCCTGCCCCTGGTGAGGTCCTGGTCCCGGATAATTTGCAGGAAACCTTGCCTGATACGGACTCCACTGCTCCTGTGATCCCGGAAACTGGCCTTTCTGAACCACAGCTTGAGTGAGCTCTGATCTAAGGTACTGTTTTGTTAATACGTTGTTGTCCTCCGAGGTGAGGGGACCCCTTTGTGGATCTTTGTTAGATCAATCCTGTCTCTCCTTGGTGTTGGGAGCCCTGGATGATCGACTGCGGCAGAGAACTGGTGCCCCGTTGGCCGGCGAGACGTGGTATGGGGCCCACGAGTCTATGGCGGATCGTCGCCCAGCATAGAAACTGTATTCAATAGACATCCCCGGAGACTGTCCTGGAACATTGGGTCCTCGGGGAGCTGGGGGGGAGGGTTTGTGGGTCTGGTTGGTTGTGTGTGAGTGTGGGTTGAGTGGGTTGTATGGGGTGACTGTGTACGTCCTGGCAGGGAAAGGGCAGGGTAACGTTTTTGGTTGTTGCTGTCCTCTTGCTCGCGGGTGGGGGTGGGGAAACTGTTTTTGACGGGGTTCTGAGTTCCGCTGTTTTTGGTTGGCACTGGCAGGGGGAGGGCGGGGTGGCGTGTTTTGCTGTTGCCCTACTCCTGCTCATGAGTGGGGGAGGGGGGATTTCTTTAGAGTTTGTGTGGTTGGGGGAGCTGTGGGGTTGGGGGGGTTCTGGGGGGGAATTGTTTTTGGCATCGAGTGTACCGTGGTTCAGGCCCCTGGGAGGCTGCTTGCAGATGCTAGACTTAGTTGCCCGGATGGGCAAGCCCAATGCTTATGGGATACAAATTTTTAACTTGGAACGTGCGGGGCCTGGGCACTTGCACCAAGAGACACAGGGTACTGTCCTTTCTTCGCCGCCATGGAGTCTCTGTGGCGTGCTTGCAGGAAACACATCTGAATGAGGATGGTGCCCTTAAGTTGGCAAAGAAGTGGAGGGGTCAAATGTTCCATTCCTCCTTCTCTACCTATGCTAGGGGGGTCCTGATCTGGGTGGTACCCGGGGTTCTCCTGGCGGTCCAGTTTGTTGAGGCAGATATTGAGGGCAGATATGTACTTTTGCGAGTGAAGCTGGATGGGAGGGG
Source organism: Lissotriton helveticus (assembly GCF_964261635.1). Taxonomy (NCBI): domain Eukaryota; kingdom Metazoa; phylum Chordata; class Amphibia; order Caudata; family Salamandridae; genus Lissotriton; species Lissotriton helveticus. Next base: position 579,001,857 of record NC_136063.1, read on the forward strand.
CTTCCTGCTGTTGAATTCTTATGCACCCAATGTAGATGACCCGAGTTTCTTTTCCAACTTACAGGAGCTTATAGTGTCAGATTTAGATGCCCCCCTCCTCTGGTTTGGAGACTTTAACTGTGTGCTGGATCCGCTGCTGGACAGGCATCCTCCCCGCGCAGGCACGAAACCACAGATGACGGCACGTCTCCGGGAGGTGATGGATAACCTGGGTGCTGTCGATCTGTGGCGCCTCGGTAATCCGGGACTGAAACTGTACACTTGTTATACCCCCACGCACAATACTCATAGTAGGCTCGATAGAGTCCTTGCTGCCAATATCGATGCTTCCCTTGTTTTCTCGGTCACTCATCAGGCTAGGTTTTTGTCCGATCATTCGCCTGTAACGTGCGTAATGCAATGGGTGGACCGGTCCTCCCGTCCGCGGACCTGGAGGATGCCGGGAGATCTCCTACAGGATCCGGTAGGACGGGAACATGTGGAGACGACCCTACATACCTATCTGGATCTGAATTGGGGAGATGGCAACATGCCTTATGGGACCAAGTGGGACGCTCTTAAGGCGGTTGTGCGGGGCGCATGTATGGGCCTGACTTATGGGGTCCGGAGACCGCTGCTCCGTGAGCTCAAGTGTGCTGAGGAGCGCCTCCGCCAGTGTCAATCCTTATCGGAGCCGGATGGGTCAGACCTAGACTCTGAAAGGACGGCCCGTGAGGGCGTTCATGATATCCTCACCCGGCTGGATAAGTTTACTCTCGGCCGATATCACCAGCGACACCACCGTGAAGGGGACAAATCGGCCTGGATCCTCCGTAGGGAATCGGCACCTGCACGGATCGTGGCGTTGAGAAACCCCGCTGGGGACCTGGTGCACTCAGAGGTGGACCTCCTCGCGGTGCTCCGCACGCATCTACAGACGGTGTATACCGCGGACCCCCTAGTGACGGAGGCATCATATCAGCCATACCTTCGAGGCTTGACTCTCCAGACCCTCTCTAGGGAAGATGCGGAGGAACTAGACGCTGCGGTGACGCTTCAGGAGGTCAGAATGGCGTTGGCCGCCCTACCGACGGCTAAGACGCCCGGTAGAGACGGTTTTCCACCGGAGTTTTATCAGGCGTTCGCGGATACCCTCGCTCCCTGTCTCCTCCAGATTTAACATGACGCACTGAAGCGTGGCACACTCCCACCCACCATGCAACAGGGTGAGGTTTGCATGATTCTGAAACCGGGTGGGGATGGCTGTGATCCCGCGGCCTACCGGCCTATCACCCTAATTAACACCGATGCAAAAATCCTCACTAAGATCTTGGCCACGCGGCTTGCACCGCACATGGCGACTTAGTCCACCAAGATCAGTGCGGGTTCACGCCGGGCCGCAACACTGCCATGAACCTTCGGCGCTTAAACCACGTTCTCCATGAAGTACGTGATAGAGAGGATCCCCAGGTCCTGGAGTCGATAGACCTGGCTAAAGCCTTTGATACTGTCAGCTGGGGGTACCTTTTGGAGGTGCTTCGAATGGCCGGGGTGGGACCCCTCTTCTGCGCCTGGATCCGTATCCTTTATAGTGCGCCTACGGTCAGGGTCAGACTCGGAGCGGCCCGATCTGAAGAGTGGCAGCTGGGCAGGGGCACCCGTCAGGGGTGCCCTCTGTCGCCGCTCCTATTCGCACTGGCGATTGAGTCCCTGGCGGTGTCGCTCCGAGCGGAAATGGCCCCCCTGGGGGATACAAGTGGGGGATACGGTGCACTTGGTCTCGTTGTACGCCGATGACGCGCTGTTCTACCTGACCTCCCCCGGGAATCGATGCCGCTCCTGTTGCAACACTTGGATCGTTTTGGTGCGGCCTCTGGTCTGCGCCTTAATCCCGCGAAGTCCTTGATCTTCCCCCTTGCGGGCTGTGGTGAGGACCCAAGAGTGGGTTTCCCGTCCCTGGGACTTAGATGGGAAATAGAGGCCTTCCGATACCTGGGAATCCAAGTGGCCGTGTCTGATGAGCAGTTACTGGCCCGGAACGCCGACCGAGTGCTCAGTTCCCTACAACAGTCCGTGTGCTTTTGGAATACGCTCCCACTCTCTCTCATGGGACGATTGGCCGTCTCGAAGATGGTTATGTTGCCCAGAGTGTTGTATACCTTGTAGAATACCCTCTGCCCTCTCCCTCCTCGCATATTCAACAAACTTAATATGCTGCTCACCTCCTTGCTTTGGGCGGGCAGACGCAACAGAGTTGCATTGCGCACGGTGGTCAGACGTTGGGAGGAAGGAGGCCTGGAGGCCCCGAGGTTTGACCTATACTAATATGCGGCCCAGCTGCTTCCAGCAGCGCGCTGGTTTGCGGGTACGGACAACTGGGAGATGCGACTCCTGGCGGGTAGAGCGGATGAGAGGACCCTACAGGTGGCCCTGATGCGGGGTAGGGGAGCGGATGACTCCCTGCCATATATTGTTCGACACACTGCCGGACTTTGGCAGCGAGTAGTGGAGAGAGTGTTGAGGCGGGCCCCATTTCATAGGGAGCTGCCGGTGTGGATATTGGCACCGGTGACGTTGATGGAGGAACACATGTCGTTCCGGGAATGGCGTGAAGGTGGCTGTGACACTTTGGCGGATCTGTATCCCGACGATTCTTTCGTGACCCTGGAAAGGGCTACGGAGGCCTTTGGTCTCACTGGGGGACAGTATCTCCATTATAGAGCCCTACAGGACATGGCGAGGGCGACCTGGCTGCAATATCCGGAGGCGCCCCAGGTGTCCCATTCTCTGAATATCCTATTGTCGTGCGGCAGGGGACGGCGACTGATAACGCTGCTTTATGCGGCTATGAGATGTGATTCGGTCCCCCCGATATCCCCGTCCTGGGCAGCATGGGAAGCGGATCTAGGGGTCGCCTTAGACCCGGGACAACGCAAACGAATAGGGGCGCTTACCAGGAAGGTGTCGTGTAACGCACGCGTCAAACTGATCCATTTCAACTTTGTACATCGCACTTACATACCCCAGTTGCCTTGCACCGCATTGCAGCGGATAAATTGGATGCCTACCCTAGATGTGGTACAGTCAGAGCTGGATTTCTCCATTTGGCTTGGGAGTGTCCGCTGGTCGGAGACTTCTGGAAGGCAGTGGTAGTCCACATCAGGAAGATCACAAGCCTACTTATTGACCTAACCCCGCTTCACTGCTTGTTGGCCCTAGTCCCCAAACATAGGAAGAGGAACCTCTCATATAAAATGTTGCAGCTGCTCTTGGTGTTGGCTAGGAGACGGGTGGCTATTACCTGGATGGGACAGAGGGCACCAGACATGTCATTGTGGCTCCGAGATGTGGGGGAATTGACATTGGCTGAGGAGACGCACATGCAGCATACGCGTAAGGATGAGCGGCTGCAAGATGACTTACTCGCATGGAGAATGATGTGCGCTGTGGGGTCAGTTGGCAGCGATTCTGATGCAACTAGTGCTGAATTGTTCTCCTCTACGGAATCGGGACCCGAGGACGGGGAGGCGGGAGGTGGGGAGGGAGAGTTGGTGTTGGGGTAATGCCCTGATGACTACGCACAAGGTTCCTTATTGTCAGTTTTGTATGATTGCTTCGCATCCCAAGGATTTGACTCTTGTATCTACTGATATATCTGCACCTGCTGGAGCTGTACTGGGACTATGGAATGTGTACACTTGTATTTTCTTTCTACCGATGCCAATTTTTGGGGGGGATTATGTTGTTCATCTTGCTGAAAAAATAAAGTTTAAAAAAAAAATGTGTATACATACATAGAAGAGCATTGTCATCCGTCTTCATTTCTTCCATCCAGAAGAGCATCCATCGTGGAGGAAAAGGTCAGCCCACTTCCACCAGTGATTATTTTGCACCTTAAGCTGGGAATTTTACAGTTTTTGGATTTATATTTCAAGCCCCTTTCTACGATTTTGTATGATTTACCACAGTTGCCTGCATGTATTTTGTGATTTAGATGTAAACTGTTAAAATTGCCCGTTAATTGTACAGTTTCCAATGTATGTGGTATTACGTTAATTGTGGTAACCATAAATAATGTATTATTTTGTTTGAATCTTTGATTAAGGGCAGGAAAAGCCTGTAGAACAGGAAACAAATGACACTAAACACCCTGAGACCATTAACAGATATGGAAGCCTTAACTCCCTGGACTCTACAGCTTCATCGGGCATTGGCAGCTACAGTACACAGATGTCTGGTACTGACAATCCTGAGCAGTTCGAGGTCCTAAAACAACAGAAGGAGATCATTGAGCAAGGAATAGACTTGTAAGTAACTTTTGCCTTTAGCTCTAAATAAATTCTTGAGAGGCTTCTTGCTGTGTGCTATATTTTTCTTGGAGGACTACACTTACTGTGTTTATAAATGAAGTGTTTTCAACATTTCTCTTTCAGAATGAGATTTAATGCAAACCACTTTTTGCATTTAGTATACAGCTACCTTATAGCTTTTATTATACATTGTATCTCTTTAGATAAGTAAATATTGTGGATGGTTTCTAGTATGAGTGTTGAAAACATGTTACTGCACAAAGCATAATAACTGGAAGACATGAGTAGCATTTATATTTTATGTGATAAAGCCGGATTTGAAGGATAATGCCTGGATTACTTGCCAGTCATTATATTTGCTCTGAGTGCCCGTCCTCCCCATCACAGTCCTTGCAGTTTGAGATAATGTCTCTTCCACGAGATAGAGTTACATGTCCTAATCCCAACAATTTCAATATAGTCCTTTCTTCTTCAAACTCTACACGTTGAGCCTTCCGTTCCTGTAACTGTAATAGACACCTGACTGCTTCTCACATACTGTAATTGAGACAGAGGACTCAGTCGGAAATATACTTTGAGTTAGTAGTAGCAGCTTTAACCAACTACGGCACTACATCCTCTTCTGCCTTACTTCTCACAATCCTAAGGATTGATTGAAGATTTACCCAAACAGACAGAAAGACTCAGTCACATCTAGATCTCAGAGAAGAAGAGGCAGCCATTACCCAGTGCTTTATTAATAATAACTCAGGAACCAAAATGGTACCAAAAACTGCTGAGTGACAATTACTATCATCAACCTCTTGACACAACATGAAAATGTGGTACAAGCCCTAGTGGGCGTGCTGCAGATATTTTATTTAATACAATAGTAACCATTATTAGAATTTTATAAACAATTACCATAAACTGATATGTTTTATTTATTATTCTGTATTGTGGTGGGACCCGTCATATTGAAACTGAAATACATTTAATTATTCACCGCTGTTAGAATAGATAGTCTATTGATATTTAATAATTGTTGACAAGAATTAATGTGTCATACTAATAATCATATAAGTTAAAATAGCTTGAAGCTTACTGGAGAGATATATTTTTCACAGAAGATGAAATCCTTAATTAGTCACTGCATGCACATTAATCAACTATTTACCATTTGACACTTCTTTCAAAAAGATAAATTATCATACTAATTTCCATTATGCAGTTTCAGGATGGACTTTATAAATTCATTTTAATGACAAATTATTATTAACCATCCTTTCAAAATGATAAACTCATAACCCTCCATTTAAAATGAAAATATCATTTTTGTACACTTAGATAATTTTACATTGATTTGGAAAATAAATATTACAGTTTCACAACCTTCTTCATTCATACAATGATTGCCCTTTTTTCTGCTAAGTATTTAAAGCAGTGTCTATGAACATATTTGCTCATCAGGACAATTGGGTAAGGAGCCCCGGCACAGAGCTCCCCACCTGCTCACCACTGCCGGTGTCCCTATTTCCCCACCACCTTTCATTATGTTAAGCTTAAAGGGGAGGGAATCTTGGTTAAATGAATGAACATCCTTGTATAGGTGCCTGTGAGGAAGTGGATTATTAGTTGGGGTGGTTGTGATACCTCACCAAATAATATTGGTACTATTCGGTATGAGGTCATGTTAGGCTACTTTTAACCTCAGTCCTGTTTAGCTTTGGCACAGAGTAGTCATGCTTCACTCAGAGGAAACATGTATCAGTACCAACACAGTTATAAATTGAAATCACAACTCAATACAAATCCTACTCCAATTTATAAAATTACAATTATATAAATTGTAATGGTCAAATAGACACCAAAACAACAATTCAGATTAGATACAGGCACCAGATTTGTCCTGGAGAAAAGTTCATCTTCTGACTTAGGGGGCGATTAAGATGTCGTTCGGAAACGTTTCTGAACGAATCGGGTCCTGCAAGTCCGAACGATTACGATGCTTCCCAACATCGTTTTGTCAGACTCTCATTGACTTCAGTGGGAGCCTGTGTTCTTGTTCAGAACGCAGGCTCCCATTGAAAAAAGGGGTGGTTGGGGAAAACCCTGCACCCTGTGGCGGGCACCCCATGGTGCCTGCCACATTGTGCCTAGTCGGAAAGAGGGGTCCCTTGGGTACCTCCACAGGCCCCAATCGGACGCCTCCGGGTGAAGGCGGCCATGCAACCGGCCCCCAAAGTCAGATTCGGACAGCCATTTTGTGTCGGGCAGACCAAATCGGAGCGTCTGTCCGAATCGGTCATCGTAATCGCTCATTGGGAAACCGTGTCCATGAAGCTGTATGATTCGGCTCCAAAAGACTCGGGCTGTCCAAATGCCTTTTGAAACCGATCAGGACTGCCCGAACAGTTTCCAGGCCTTGTAATGGGTCGTTGGGAAATGTGTACGATTCCTTCAGAAACAAGGGTTACGAATCAGATTCTGCAATACCGAATCCCATTCAGAGCCTTTCCGAACAACATCGTAATTGGCCCCTTAGTCTTTTCTCTGAAGAAGTGTTCTTGTCGGTGGGGCAGGCTGCTGACTGGATTCGCTGGAGGGCTCAATGACGGCAGGGTGCTGCTTGCTACTGTTCCCAGTGAAATCCTCCATGTTGGGACTTAAAAACTTTTCTTGAAGTCACTCTACTTCCAACCGGGAAAAACAACAATTTGAGTCCGACTGACAATGTGACACTGGCGCCTGCGGTTCGGCAGCGGTCCAATGGTAGCCTCTGGTTCTTTTAGGAAAAAGTTCAAGAAAATGTTCTGTGTCAACTTTTGCAGTACTGAGGAAAAGTGAGTACTCTAACACCAGGCAAGGGACCTTTAGAGCACCACTTTGTGAGTTGGGAATCATTCTTCCAGAATCTACCAGCAAGTTCCAGGGCAAATCCAGTTGGAACTGGTCAGCTGGGCTCTTGTTTGCAGACTTCTTGTATTCCTGGATCTTAACTGGAGGCTAGCTAACTGGCCCTTGGAGTTCACTCTTCTGACCTGGGTTCAAGTGAGAGCGGGTCCAGTCCTTGGAGTTTCTCTCTAGAGGTAAAACCGCAGGTGCAGTCATTCTTCTTTATTCCATAGGTCCAGCAGTGTTCTAAGGAATGTAGCCAAGGGTGCTACATTTATACCTGGCTTGTCCTTAGCCTATAAGGAAAAAGTCCCCAGGGGTAACCCTACCCACTTTGAGAGAATTTCCTGGGGTTTTGGCCCTAAACAATCCCACAGGGCCCTGCTCTGCCAAAATCCAACATCGCAGAATTTTGCTTTCCTTGGTCATAGCTCTGGGCACACCCCTGAGGTGTCTCTAGGGAAACAGGAAACCCCCATTCAAAATCAGTTGAGGGACAGGTTTCCCCCCCATCACTCTGGCTACTTCGACAATGGCAGGCCTAGGTGTGAGTTACAGCTGAGTGTGACAGGGGCTGCCCCTTTAAAGATTGTATAGTTGGTGTCACGCCCCGTTCCCCCCGCTTTTGTTTCCATTTCTAAGAGCAATTCACAGCTCCCAGCAGGATGCTTTGTTCATAGTTGGGAAACATCACAGAAATGGCTGTCAAAGGCTTTAGGCGGAAAATGTTGTGGTTTTAGAAAACAATGGTTCTTATGAGTTCTTGTTATAGGGGGTCGACGGCGTTTCGATCTCAGCTATTTGAGATCATCTTCAGGACATAGCAATTGTGAGCAAGCTGAATTCAAAACCGGGCGGTGCCGGAGAGCGAGAAACGAAGCAGAGCGCCGCAAGGGGTATGAAACCTTCATACTTGAAGCGGAGGGTATGGAACTATTCCAACTGTGACTGGCGTCCACCAGTGAAGATACTGAGGAGATATGTAGTGCGTAATTGGAACAATTACTTGGAGCTGTGCAAGGAGAGGCCGCTTATTCTGGCATCATCTGAACCAAAACAGATTGAAAACCACAATGTGGTGCAGAGGGTCAAGGCTGCAATGCGAAGTGTGATTCTTCGGTTGCCGATTATTTTCTAATCAGGACTACATTAGTAAGCCTGACAGCGAAGAGCTGATCTGCGTGTCCTGCTTGTTTGGCTGAGTGGGCTAAAGAATGGTGATGGATTAAACCCAGATCAGTTGACTGGGGGTGAGTGTTTGATTTGCTCAAACGCTCCGTCCATCATCCCCTTTTGTATCGCTTTGTTCGCCCTAAGTGTGGCAGGGTATGCTCAGACGTGAGTCCCTTGCTCACTTGGCCACTGGATTCAATGGCTGAGTGGGCTAAAGAATGGTGATGGATTAAACCCAGATCAGTTGACTGGGGGTGAGTGTTTGATTTGCTCAAACGCTCCGTCCATCATCCCCTTTTGTACTGCTTTTTTGGAGGGCGTACTGAACATGTATAATTTATTCAAGAGGAGTTCTTCTATTTTTTACAGTCACCCCCACTTATCACTTTACGCTTGTTGTCACTTTCCTATGTGAGCACCTGAATTTTCTCTGGCATATTCTTATAAAATAAATAACAAACGTTATTTTGACTTACTTGTCCCTGTTCATATTACTTATCTCTCCCTGAGATATTCATTATCAATCTCGACTCTAGCGCATTGGCCCTAATTCTGACACTGCTTTTTCTTAGGTCCTTTTTGGCCACATAAGAACCATTATTTTCTAAAACATTAGTCTACCCCAGGTTCACTTAATGGGGTCCCTTTTTTCTTTACTACACATTAGGAGGGAAATGTGGCATTTTCAAAACTGTAATTTAAAATCCAACTTTACCATCTGATTGGATTTTAAAGCCCTATTAGTTTGAGCCCTTGAATCATGGGTCTAGCTATTCCCAAACCAGAGTTATACATTATGAGGTGATATTATGTAACCCATTGCTTTTCTGCAGGAGAGGTAGCCTTGCCACAGTGAAAAACAACTTTGGCGATTTTTCACTGAACACATGTCCAGTTTTTAAATACCATGCACTCTGCCCTTTAGACACTTAGGGCCTACCTTAGGGGTGATTTGCCACGATTAAAAAGGAAACTTTGGGCCTGGTAAAAGGTGCATTTACCCAGGTTGAATTGGCAGTTTTAAAACTGCCATGCTAGGCTGCGCTGGCTGGCCCAGAGTCATGTGTTCACTTTGTCACTGTAGTGGTGGCACAATCAGTGCTGGGTAGATAGAGTACCATATACAAGGGACTTATAGGTAAGTTAAATATGCCAATCCCGTATCAGACAATTGCACATATACTTTAGGGGTCAGAATACATACACTAGTAGGCACTGAACATCACTGCCCCACTATTCAGCTGTAGTTAAACAGCACTAAATCTAGCAAAAAGTGGGGTTAATACTGCAAAAAGGAATTTCACAAATACCCTGAGGCACATCCTACTGCCAGATTCTTTCCTCCCCTGCCGCCACCACTTATATACACTCTTGATGTCAGTACTGAGGACAGGGTGGTGCTGCAACTCCTGGCCGAGTGGGTCTTCTCTTTCCCATCGTTGTTGGCTGTGGTCTGAAGGTGGGTGGACCAGAAGGAGTCCTTGAGCGATAAGCGCATCTGTCCAGCTAGGAGGCAAACTGTACATCTTGACAACCCCATAATCAGTAAGACATTCTGATAGGAAATGAATCCTAGATGACAGAGGAACCATAAAATATATGCAAAATGTGCTCAGGTGGTGGCTTGGTCTTCACTGGAGAAACCGTGAAAACTAGACTACTATCCCGGTATGCTCTACCAGGACATGACACACCACAAGATCTGGAAGCCATGTTGGTTGTGGAAAACCCTATATTTCACACTTAAGAAAGACCAAATTAAATGCGATTCATACTGAATACATAACACAATTTTGTTAACATTGCCAAGATTAATGCAGACTTTAATTTTAATTTGCTATCCCAGTGAAAGTTGCTGGCACAAGAACATTGTTCTACTTCTTGTTTTATGCAATGTATTTGTTCTTTTGTACATTGCTGGGTAAGCAGTGGCACCTGTTCTCTTGTAAAACGCACTGACACCCTTTTGGAAATTATTTGCGATAGTTAAAATTGCAAAAATAAAGACTGAATAAATAAATCCTCATCCTTTGTGCACAATCCAAATGTGTGTGATACTGTTGTCCCATTTCTTTCTTCTAAGAAATAGATTTTAAACTGAATCTGCTTATTATCAAGCAGTCCTGAAATAAAACAATTATGCGGCTGTTGGTTCCCTATCAAAATTGTACAACATGCATTAGTAGAGGGTAGCTATTTCTATTCACCCATGATTTCATGTACAGCAATTGTTTGAAGTTTTAACTGTAAAAACACATATCTTTACTGAATATTTCAATGTGACATAAAGGTATCGCAGTATTCCTTAGTCCAATATACTGGTCTTAAAATTCTTGGGCGAATGTTATATTCCTCATCGCAATACACTCATCCTCCAAGCCTGCATGTTTCAAACATATTTAAATCAGAATTGGAAGAGCAGATTTTGAAGTACAGGCTTATTAAAAAGCGAATCAAGATGGTAGCAACTTATTCAGTGTGAAAATAGAAGTAAAATACATTTGTTCATTGTTTGTTATGATGTGCACCCCTAGGATTTCTGCCAATGTCTACTTATTTGTAAGTTTTATAACGAAAGAACTTACAGCCCAAATTTAAGGTGTAACCAGTTTTACAGATTAGAATTGCATTATTTCAACCATTTCTAGAGCTGACATTGCTCCAGACTATCAAATAGCTTATTGCATTTGCAGTCTAAGGCTACAGTCAATTAAATAATGTAGTTGATATTTTACTAACAAGTCCTTGTAAGAATAATGGCAAAATTGATCACTACCTGCTTTTAATCCTAGGTATTTCATTGGAATGTATGTATCTCTGAGTTTCCCATACCAGTTAAGTGTTGAGTTTAAGCTCATTCCTAAATAGCTGTTTTAGCTTACATTTTCAAGTTTTGTGCTATCATTGTACCATAAAAGCTGCTCTTTATCTTGCCCAAGTGTCAAGACTTTATTTTTTCCCATTAAGTTGAAGGTACTTTCCACATTTATGCATCGTTATTATTGAGAGTAGACATTGTAAACCTACATTAGTTTGGTAAATTAAGACCAAATAATCCATGCATATTATTCGCAAAATTATTTGGGTGTCCAGTATGGAAGGATAACAATTGACTGTAAATTAAATAGAATAAGATTAAACACACAGATATGTATAAAACCATTCCCTAGCTGTATCATCCTGGTTTGTGTGGCACCTCAACCCATAGTGGCATAACAGATAAAGGGAATGACCTAAGGCTGGCACTCTGGCTAGGAAACTGATTACATGGAATGGCTGAAGGGCACAAGCTCCAACAAAGTACCCAATGCATATGGGTGAAACCAATGCCCAGGTAGTGGTGTTCACTTGGTGGCGGGAGTACAGCAGTTGGTGTGGGAGAACTGGCAGCTGCACTCCTTATGCCGGGGGAATAGAGTGCATGGTCAAAGGCTTCACTCTATAGATAAGTCATTGGAGGTTAGGCTCATAGCATGTCCCAAGCCTAATCCCTGTGCTCAGTTGTACTGTTATGAGCACAGGTACAAGCTATGGGCAGTAAATGACTGTGTGCACTGGAAAACCTCTGGCTGTTGAAGACTATGTTCAGAGGCATAGGAGCAGGGAGTGTTGTTTGAGACGCTCTTTGATTTTGAAATTTAAAATTATTGTAAATCCTTTTGTATTACCCTATGTTAACATTAATCATTTATTTGTTTTCTGCACCGCATTTGAAACTTTTAAAACTGTCACTGGATCGTTTCCCTACACCTGTATTCCTGAATGAAGTTCACTGAGCTTCATCTCTACTCTTTAAAGCACTAGACATGGCTTCCTTATTATTTGTGATTTCCATATTTATTAATTAAGCCTCATATTTTGCAATTGACATGTACGGATGAGCTTAATGTATGATCCCCTTATATCAGTGGGTCTTTAGGTATCTTGATGGCCCAGAGCAACGCTTAGAGAATTTAAGCTTGTACTAGCAAAGCAGCCATCATATTATTTCAAAACTACTCTTATCAAATGACAGTGGGAATCTGTTATCTGATGTTGCTTCCATCATCATTTTATTGATCAGTCCTGGAGAGAATTCAGTCTCTGGCAGTAAACTTCAGGGTGCAATTTGAAGTACTGATTACCATGTCTAATTCATCAATAATATGTACAGCCATGGTTCTTTTCTTCTCTCAGTATTTTTGATTGTTTCTAGATGTTCAAGGCATATGTGCTGTAGATACACATGCTTTGCGTACTCCTTCCATCTAGTGGTTGGTCCGGATGTGTGCAAGTTGTTTTACTTTGAAGAAGTATTTTGCGTAATGATGTAAGGCGACTCCTCCTTCTGGTAATAGTGTGCATGGTCATCAACTCCATTGTTAGATTGTTTTCTTTCCGCCATCGGGTTCGGACGTGTATTTCGATGCTCCGGTTCGAGAATCTTCTTTGGGATCCTTTAGGTGCGGATCCTCTCTACTGTCGGCTGTATTGATTCACATAGGTTTTCCATCCTTCGCGTATGGAAATTCAGGAAACTTCACTTATCGGGTCAGAACACCCCAACTGCAGGCTTCGGGCCTAGCCTTCCAGGTCACCTTCTACTCCATACCAACTCCATCAACTTAATAAGCTGATGAAACGGACTCCGTTTCAATTCTGCCATCACTGCCGCTCCAAGTACTCACACACCGATCTTCATGAAGTTTGCAATTTGTGCTTATCTCCGGAGCACAAAGAAGAAAACTTTGAGGCCTGTCGGTTGTTTCATTCCTAAAAAACGTTCTAGGACCATCGACCTCTACTTAGAGAAATGCAGAGGCGGAACACAGAAGAAACCCCCGATACCTTCGGCCAAACTTTATCGAACAACAACATGGAAGAGTCGTCTGCCAAAGAAGAAGATGCCTTGTCCTTTCAAGACTCTGACTCCGAAGTTGAAATCGATCTGGAGTGCCATGATCTTCCAGCTTGCTAAGGTACAGTGAGTACCCAAACCCCTTTGCCTACACAAAATACTACTTTGATTAAACAAAATGCTTCTGGGCCACCACTGCCGTCCGGCCATGGTAGGCACCAAGACACTGCTTCGAACACCCCTCTCTACGACTCGGTAACGAAAGCAAAAATAAAGTGTCCTGGCTCCACACCGAGCCGAGACTGCACCTCTTCGGCTCCCAAATTATAACCGCTTTGGTTCCGAAAACTTCGGCACCAAAACATAAATCTGCTCCTACAATACTACCGGACACGACCCTACAAGCCATGCAAGAAAGACACTGGATGCATTATAGCAAAACCTGTGTCAGTGCCATCTTCCAAAAGGAAAACATTATTCCCAAAGGGCACTGGATATGAGATACCTTTGAAAAAGAAGAAGGACTTAGCTACCAGCCCCTTGCACCCCATTCCTCCTCCTTCTCCACCACCACATTCACCTGTAACCTTGGTGCCTTCTTCACCTACAAACCCTCTAAATATTACACCTCATGGTTCTCCTCACACAGAACCAGATGCAGATATAGGAGATGACAGCAATTGTGAAGCACCATCAACAACCCCTGGCAGGATTATGATATAGATCCTCTAGGAGACACATATCCTGATCTTTATTCTGCAAAACCCTCACAAGCCAGGGCAGCTGCATGTCATGGTGTCACTTTACACAAAGAAGCCTTAGAAGACGACTTTTTATTTGAAACCTTCGGTACTTCACACAAAACATCTCAGTCTGTGCCAGTGTTAAAAGGGAATGGTGCGCCATGTGAGGATATTTTTAAGGACCCTGCATGTGCACCATTATCACACCTAGGGTGGACAAAAAGTACAAATCCCCTCTATCTGACCAAATTTGTATTAGAGGTTCGCTTCCACCAGACTCATTGGTTGTGTATAATGCTCGCAAAAGAGAAAATTCACAAACAGCTGATGCATCACCTCCTGACAAATAGTCAAAGCTGATAGATGCCTCAGGCAATGAGTGGCTGCACAATCAACCAATACCTGCCATATAGCCAATACACAGGGTCTTCTTGTCAGATATGACAGAGCTCGTTGGGATGAGATGGAAGAATTACTCGAATATCTCCCAGAGGAGCATAAGAAACAAGCATTGAAAATGCAATAGGTGCAATAGAAAAGTTTGACCTTTTGGTGTTGCAAATGTACATTTTTTTTTGTTTATTATTTTTTCAAATTATAAAAGTATTAATTTTGTTTTTTGTAAAGTGAACAGTGATAAATCTACCAAATGTTATGACTGTTCTTGTTAATTAGAACTTGCATAGCTTCCAGTTTGCCACTTGGATGTCATCGCAGCGCAGTGTAATCTCTGCAAGGTGGCAAGCAATCGCCGTCGCCACCGTAGGAGGGAATAAAATATCCGAGGGGGCACCCCATGATCGGAGCCATGATGGAACAGGCAGAGTAAAGCGGAGTCTGATGCACTGTCCTGGTTGGCAGCAGCAACAGCAGCAGATCTCGTGAAAACCAGAGGCAAGGAAGCACAACCACCAGCTGTGCTACGGCGGCGCTGCCAACATTCAAGGGAAGCAGAGTACGAATTTAATGTTGGAAGCCATGCTGAAAAGGGAGTTCAACCATTTATAACTTACAGGCTGAGCCCCAGGGAGGGCGGGGCTCCCCAGAAGAATGAGATATCTATGATCACACGATCTATGCTGCAGAGCTCGAAGGAGAGAGAGAGTGAGGGGGTGAGAGATCGAGCGAGTGAGTGAGGGGGAGAGAAAGAGAGTGAGAGTGAGGGAGAGTGAGTAAGGGCGAGAGAGAGGGGTAGCAAGAGTGAGGGGGGAGAGAGAAAGCGAGAGAGTGAGGGGAGAAAGAGTGAAGGGAAGAGAGGAAAAGAGACGATTTAGCTTGCCATTTAAAAGTATGAAACTTTTTTTTAAGACAGACAACATGCATCATATGAAATACAAGTATTTTGTAATACAAATGGCCCCTGCGCGTGCCGCTGCTTCCAAATGCCCGAGCCGGATAGAAAGTTAAAGTGACAGTGAGCAGGGAAATGTAAACAAGCGCGCGTGTGAAAGCTTATTAAACAAGCCTTGGCCACTTAAAATAAAATTTTTAAAAAAGGAGACACGGCCTGTCGGCCGTGAACCTGAAAGCACAGCCGGCTGGCCGTGAAAAAGCCTTTGATGCAGCAGGGGGCAATTAGGGGAGGAGAATGGCTGGGCTGAGGCAGAGCGAAAAGCCTTTGATGCAGCAGGGGGCGGAGCGAGAAGAGCTGCTGGCGGCACCAAGCTGACGATTTGATGCTGTGCACGCGCATTTTAACTCATTGCGCTTGCGCATTGAGCTAAAAGCGCACGGGCACAGCATCAAATCGCCAGTCTAGTTAAACTCCTGTTTAAGCCCCTATAGTCTCGCTCCGCTCAATGCGCATGTGCATTGACAGGCGAGACCTAAAAAGGACAGAATTTAGTGCAGGAAAGAAAATGTATTTCTAGTTACTTCATACGGTGTTCAGTAGAGGCTCCTGACTCTGCTGCCAGAGGGATTAATACCAGTGTCCTATTAAGGAGACATGCATGGTTGTGTATCTCTGGTTTTAAACCAGAAGTCCAACTGACATTATTAAATATCCTATTTGATCACCAACATCTCTTCGGCCCACAAGTGGATGTATCCTTAGAGAAGATGAAAAAAGACACAGAAGTAGGTAAATCCATGGGAGCACTACATACACCTTCCAATAGAGGCTCCTTTTGTCGCTCCTTTTACAGAGGAGGTTCAAAAACCACTTCTACTGATGCCTCCATATTTGCTTACAGGCCACAAGGTCAGTCCTCTCCTTTTAGAGGATTTTACAGGGGGAGCTATAGGGGTAACAACTCCAAAAGGCGGGGCAAAGGCACACCAGACCATACCTCCCCATTTACCAACAAACAGTGACTCCATAATCACCCTCCCCCGATCATCCTTCACCTGTCAGGGTCCTCTACAACAGTTTTTTCCCACTTGGCCGTCAATAACATCAGACAAGTGGGTGTTAGACATTATTCAACATGGTTATTGCCTGGAGCTCTCCAGCAATTGCTTTTATTTTAATATAAAGTGATCCCGACCCAAAGGTATCAGAGCGCTTTACATGAGCACCAGTTGCATTACAGACAGGCACATTCATTTTTGTTTAGGCACGGGGAGATTGTGATTTGCCTAGAATCACAGAATGTTGAGCGTCCCTGCCGAGACTCGAACCCGGCAATCCTCAAAATAGGCTGAATTTGAATTTTGAATTTGAATTTTGAATTTTAATGTATTTATAGA
Source organism: Lissotriton helveticus (assembly GCF_964261635.1). NCBI lineage: Eukaryota > Metazoa > Chordata > Amphibia > Caudata > Salamandridae > Lissotriton > Lissotriton helveticus. Next base: position 579,018,464 of record NC_136063.1, read on the forward strand.
GCGCGCTTATACCGGAACGGTTTCATGGCGCTAAAATAGCTGTGAATCAGAGGAGGCGAGAAAGGGACTAGGCTAATGCAGATCTAGAAAACAGGAAGGTCTTCAATAATTTACGAAATTCCAGATAGGAAGATGAAGTCCTTAGTGTAAAAGGGAGTGAATTCCACAAGGATGGAGCTAGCACTGCAAATCTGACCCCCCCGGACTTTTGTTTCTTAAAACGGGGGACTGATAAGAGAGCCTGGTGGGTAGAACGGAGCGCTCTGGCCGGAAGATAGGGAGAGATGGCTTCACAAAGGAAGGCGGGGGCAGTCCCTGTCCTGGCCTGGTAGGTAATGCAGCCCAGCTTAAAGAGCGCCCTCTCCCTCACTGGAAGCCAATGCAAAGACTGTAACAAAGGGGTTACATGGTTAGACCTAGGGAGTCCATATATCAGGCGAGCCGCCTGATTTTGGATCAGTTGGAGCCGACGGATCAGATAGGCCGGCGCACCGTTGTAAATCACATTCCCATAGTCAAGGCGCGAAAGCACCATGGCCATGAGGATGAGTTTGAGTGCAGCAGCAGTGAAAAAACGGGACACCTTTCGGATAATACGGAGGGAGAAGAAGCAAGCAGACACCACTGAGTTGATCTGTGCATGGAGAGTGAGCAGGGGGTTGATGAAAATGCCTAGGGTTTTAACCTTGGGGACTGGAAGGGGGGGGGGGACCAAGGGATGGGGGCCAGAAGGAAGAGGACCAAGGACTGCAACCACCCCCCGCCAAGACTAGTTCAGTCTTGTCAGGATTTAATTTGAGGTGGTTGCAGTTCATCCAACCTTGGATGAAGAGCATGACCCTCTGAAAATTTGAGGCAGAGGAAGGGGAAGAGGAGAGGTCAAAAATGAGTTGGAGGTCATCGGCGTAGTTAAACACCGAGACCTCCATCTGCTGTAAAGAAAAAATGAGCGGTGAGATGTATAAATTAAATAACAAGGGGGACAGGGAAGAACCTTGGGGGACTCCACAGGTCACCCTCCGAGGCGGGGCGGTGAAGTTGGCCAGATGGACGGCCTGCTCCCTGTCCGTTAGAAAGGAACGGAGCCAGGCAAGGGCCATGCCCCCTATGCCCGCCGCCTCGACACGGGTCAACAAGATGTCGTGGTCCACCGTGTCGAACGCGGCGGACAAATCTAGCAGGACCAGGGCCTGGGGTCGGCAGGTGTCGATGCCCTCCCTTAGTTGATCCATCACCGATACAACCACCTTCTCGGTGGAGTGCAGCGGGCGGAAGCCCGCCTGACGAGCAGCTAGGCAACCCGTGGATTCCACAAAGGAGCTCAGAGACCTGGTGATATGAGCCTCTGAGACCTTAGCCAGGTAAGGGAGGAGAGAAATGGGACGATAGTTAGCCGGCAAAGAAGGATCAGTGCCTGCCTTTTTCAATATTGGGATAATGACTGCCGACTTGTGGGCAGGGGGAACGGTACCAGTGCTTAGGGAGTGATTAATGAGAGTAAGTGGAGGGGAATAACAGTAAGAGAAAAACTCTTTTAGGACGAATGCAGGACCAATGTCCTGGGGGGAACCCGATTTAACCCGGGCCAGTAGGGGGAGCAATGTGTCTCGAGTGAGAGGAGGGAACTGGGTGAAGGTTGAGGCAAGGGGGGGGATGTGAGCAGCGGATGATACCGGAGGTGAGGGGGGGATGTTAGCCTTAATGAGGGCAATCTTCTAAAAAAAAAAAAGGAATTGAGGGAATTGCAGAGTGTTTGAGAAGGGGGGATTTTGGGAGTTGCCCTGTCGGAAGCGGCTAGCTCGTGGACTGTGGCGAATATCTCCTTAGATTGGTTCTCCGCTGCCAAGATTCTGCCAGAGAAGTAGTCGCTTTAGCTTTTAATATGTCGCATTTATAATCTTTCAATGCCAAGCGATAGCTGGCCTTAAGGAGAGGGCAGTAGGTGCGTCGCCACGCACGTTCGGCTCTGCGAGCCGCTAACTTTTTGTCTCTGAGGGAGGGAGTAAACCATCTATTGGCCGCATGGGCACGTTTGATGACCACTCTCTTAAGGGGAACGGTGGAGTTACAAGCCTTTAGCAGCCAGTTGTTAGTGGCTGAAAGTTGAGTGGAAAGGGGTAAGTCACTAAGCTCCGGACTGGAAGCTGCGAGGGCAGAGCAGACCACAGGAAGGTCAGCCTTATCCCACTTTCTGGCCCAGATGTTTTTCGGCAGGGGGGGTTTGGGTGGACGTCCAAGGTCTACTGTGAAGGAGATAAAGGAGTGGTCAGACCAGGAGCAAGGGGAAATAGTCGGGGGAATGATGGGGATGTTGAGGGTCCAAATTTGATCGAGTTGATGGCCCTTGATGTGCGTGGCCGTACTAAGCTGAGGGAGAAAGTTTAAGCTGGTGAGCAGGGCCTGCAAGCTATCGCTGGTGCAAAGAACAGAAGGGTCTTAAATAGTGATGTAATCAGGGGGGTGTGGCTAGGGTGAAGCAGGCCGACTACCCAACCCAAAATGGCGCCCGCAGTCGCCGGGGGTCGCCGTTAACCGGCCAGCCCGCGGCGGATTGCTGGCCTCAGACAGGCTGTTAGGGTAAGAGTGGCGGCTAGTAGTCAGCAGGGCCACTGAAGGAGATTTAAAAAGACGTTTTCGCTGCTCGTAGTCAGCAGGATGGAGGGGGGACAGGAAGGCAAGTAAAAGTGCTAGTTATCACCTCAGTGAGACCAAAGTTTAAATTAAAATAATCGCGCTCCAGCAGATGCACGCAGATGCACGCGAGCCCTCTGCCACCGGGCTGCAAGCAGGCTGCCTCGCACTCACTTGTTTTCTCTGGAACATCAACAACTACTCAAACAAGAAATACAAGCTATATTAGTAAAAGGAGCCACAGAACAAGTTCTAATACAACATCAAGGGTCATGTGTTTACTCCCTGTACTTTCTAATTCCCAAAAATGACCGCTCTCTAAGGTCTATTTTAGCTCTAAGGCCTTTAAACCTTTACATACTATCCAAACACTTGGTTACACTTCAACAAGTACTTCCACTTCTGTAGCAAGAGGACTTCATGTCAGCACTAGATTTAAAGGACGCATACTTTCACGTCCCTGTTCACCCAGCACATCGCGAATACCTCAGGTTTGTCATAGCAGGGAATCATTGTCAATTCAAAGTCCTCCCAAATGGACTCACCACTGCATCCAGAGTGTTCAACAAATGTGTAGTAGTGGTAGCAGCTCATTTAGGAACTCAACAAATTCATGTCTTTCTGTGCCTTGTTGCTTGGTGTTTTGTTACTGTGCCCTAGATCCATCATTTCTGTGCCCTGTGCTTAGTAGTGTTGTTGTGTCTTATTTCCTTCGTTTTCTGTTCCGCCTGTTTTTTCACTGCTCCCCCACCCGCCGATGCAGCCCCCGCGGCCCCTCCCACTGCCACTTCCCGCTCCCACCTCCCTGCTGCTCCTCCCTCCCACCTCCCACATAAAATGCCTGCCGCTGTGGGACGGCGCGGCAAAGACAGGCCAATCAGCGCCCGTCCGCGACCGCGGCCTGCGCCAGAAACCCTGGATCTCCGCAACCCCACCGATACATCTCCACCGCCCTCCACGCACTCAACCCCGAAAGACTCAATGGCTGCCAGAGAGCCACACCGAACACCACCCAAGGACAGTTCTCCTGCAGACACTGCCGACGATCCTTCACCACCACTGCGCCCCCAAGACCGCCAAGAACTCGCTGGACGCCCGCACTGCCGGAGCCCTGACATGCATCCTTCTCAACGTACGCTTCCTACACAGACACGCAATAGAGATCTGGGACCTGCTCGACACCCTCTCGCCAGACGTCATCTTCCTCACCGAAACCTGGACGAACGCCACCTGTGGCCCGACATTGCCACCGCCACCCAGACGGATACAAGATCCAGAGAAGGGACCACCCACACCGCCCAGGAGGAGGAGGACTCACCATTGTTCACAAGACCTCCCTTCAACTCTCCACCTCCAAGACGAGCGACCCCCAACCCCCACTCCAACACAGATCACCTCCACCTCAAGATCCAGACCAACCAGAGGGCCAAGCTACGGGGCACCCTCGCCTACAGACCCACCAGACTATGCACACAGTCCGCAACCACCATCACCGACCTCGTTGCACCCCACGCCATCGCTTCCACAGACTACATACTACTCTGAGACCTCAATTTCCACCTCGACGACTGCAGTGACCCAGACTCCATCACCCTCCTCGACAACCTCTCCAACCTCGGACTGAAGCAGCTCGTCACCACCCCCACGCACAGAGCTGGACACACCCTCAACCCCATCTCAGCAGGAGGGACAAACATCCATTTCAGCCATACCACGAAGCCCCCTGGATGGACCACCAATGCGTACACTTCACCTTCAACACATCCACCGGACCCAAACCCCGCCACGCCCGCCTCGAAGGAACTGGAGCAAGATATCCGAGGAGCACCTCAACACCACCCTCCTCCTAGACCCACCCCACACCACGACGGACACCAACACCTCAGCCCAAGAACGTCACCGCTGGATCGCCAGCTGCGCCGACAAGCTCGCACCCTGGCAAAAAACTCCCCCTGAAAGCAGCTTGGTTCACCACTGGTCTCCAAGCAGCCAGGCGATCCTGCAGATGCCTCAAGAAAACCTGGCGAAACCGGAAGCCCTAAACAACTACCGGAACTCCCTGAAGGAATACCACCAGCGTTTAAGAGACACCAAGCAGACTTTCATCAGGAACAAAATCCACACCAACGCAACAAACACTAAAGAACTCTTCAACGTCATACAGCAGTTCACCAAACCCCCCAGCGAAGCCACGGACATCACACCGTCCCAGGAACTCTGCAACAAGCTCAGCTCCTACTTCCATCTGAAAATTAAGGCCCTCTACGACAATTTCAGCGAACAGACGCCGGACACCACCCCTCGCCCCACCACCACCACCGACAAAGAGCCGATCATCACCACCTGGAACACTGCCACCGCCGAACAAACCACCGTTACCATGAAGAACGCCCACTCAGCAGCCCCCACGGACCCCTGCCCACTGCACATCTACCACAGGGCAGCCGCCACCATCGCACCCAAACTTGGACGCACCATCAACACCTCCTTCGAATCCGGCATCTTCCCCGACGACTGGAAGCGGGCAGAGGTCAAATCTCTCCTCCACGGCCGACCTGAGAGACTCGTAAACACCCAGCTGACCGCATTCATCAAAGACAACTCCATCCTAGATGCCTCCCAGTCTGGATTCTGCACCAACCACAGCACTGAGACGGCCCTCCTCGCTGCCAACGACGACTTCCCCATGCTACTAGACCAGAGGCACACCGCAGCCCTCATCCTACTAGACCTCTCCGCATCTTTCAACACCGTCTCTCATCGCACCCACGCAGCCAGAATCCACGATGCAGGGATACGAGGAACAGCTCTCTCCTGGATCCGATCCTTTCTCTCCGGCAGAACGCAGAGAATCAGACTTCCTCCTTTCCTCTTCGAACCCACACTGATCAACTGCTGAGTTCCCCAAGGATCATCACTCGGGCCTACGCTCTTCAACATTAACATGGCCGCCATCGTCAGACAGCACGGGCTCAGCATAGTGTCTTTCGCCGACGACACCCAGCTCATCCTCTATCTCACTAAGAACCCCGACAACACCAGGCTCTGCTTCCAGGAAGGAATGAGAGACGTGGCCGCCTGAATGAAAAGCAGCTTCCTGAAGCTAAACTCGGAGAAGACCAAAGTCCTCATCCTTGGACCCTCTCCGCCTGGTACAACACCTGGTGGCCCTCCACTCTTGCGAGTCCACCCACCCCGACAGACCACGCACGGAGCCTTGGCATCATCCTCCACTCCTCCCTCACCATGGCCCGCCAGATCAACTTCATCACCTCCACCAGCTTCAACTGCATTCAGGTCCTTCCCAAGACCTTCAAATGGATACCCCCAGAATGCAGAAAAAACATTACCCACACACTCATTACCAGCAGATTGGACTACGGCAATGACCTCGACACCGGAATCAACAGAAATCTCCTACACAGACTACAGACCATCCAGAACGCCGCAGCCAGACTCGTCTTTGGAACCCCACGGCACGAACACATGACCCAGCACCTACGTAACCTCCACTGGCTCCCCGTCGAGAAGAGAGTTACCTTCAAACTACTCACCCACGCCTGCAAATCCCTCCACAACATTAAACCCAAATACCTGAACGAGAGGGTCTCCTTCCACGTACCCAAGAAGAACCTCCGCTCTACAGACCTCGCCCTCGCAGAGATCCCGCGCATCCACAAAACCAGAGCAGGAGGACAGGCTTTCTCCTACGTCGCAGCCAAAACCTGGACTGAGCTCCCAGTGCACATCAGATACTCCCCCACCCTCCACACCTTCAGGAAGAACCTCAAGACCTGGCTCTTCGAAAGATCCAGAGCTGCACCCCCTCCCTCAACACCTTGGGACCCTCACGGGTGAGTAATAAATCCCCTGATTGATTGATTAATGTATTCCCATATCTAGACGATTGGCTTATTAAAGCCAATACACCTCATATGTGTGAACAACACACACTAATCTTCTCCATCAGCTGGGATTAACCATCAATGCTCATAAATACCACCTTGAACCATCACAACTGCAACCATATCTAGGAACTATAATCAACACTCAAATAGGTCTAGCCTATCCAAATGCAGCAGGAAAAAAAATGTCAAGCACTGTTACCGCTATTTCAAAGGAATCAATATCTAACAGTCAAAACTTTAAGGCAACTTCTAGGGATGATGGCATCATGATTTGCTATAGTGCCCCATGCAAGACTAAACCTGCATCCTCCACAGGAATATTTAGCACGTCAGTGGACTCTATCACAGGGTCACCTACACTATCTAGTGTTTGTAGACAGCTGCACCATCGCTCTCTGCAATGGTGGAACTTTTCAAAGAGGCAGCCCTTCGTCGAACGTGTTCCACAGATCGTACTAACAGTGGATGCATCCCTGACAGGAAGGGACGTTCACTTACACCATCTAACTGTTCAGGGTCTCTAGGACACCAGAACCTTGACATCACCTACCTGGAGCTTCAAGCTCTTCAACTAGCATTGATTTCTACCTCACCTTATAGACAAGGTTGTCCTAGACCAGACAGACAATATGACAGCCATGTACCATGTACAAAAAACAGGGGGAACACATTATCTACAGCTGTCACACCCCTCTCAGGTCATTTGGCGTTGGGCAGTACATGTTAATGTTAATAGTGCTTATAAAGCGCAACATTCATCCCAAAAGGATATCACGGCGCTGAGATTGAAAGGTGTACAGTGAGGTAGCACGAATGACAGGGAAATTTAGTCTGCTTTGGGGAATAGTGAAGTTTTGAGTTTTTTCCTGAAAGTAAGGTAGCAGTCTGAGTCTTATATCTGTTGGCAGATCATTCCACATATTTGCAGCGCGATGTGAAAAGGCACGACCACCCATCCTGACTCTCTTAGTTCGCGTAGTGGCGGCTCTTGCAATAGATTGGGAGCGAAGGTTTCGGTTCGGTACGTAGAAATTAATCCTGTTTTTTAGGATGCTCGGGCCAGTATTATTCAGCACTCTGTGGGTGACGCATAGCATTTTGAAGGAAGCTCTTTGCCTCATTGGGAGCCAATGCAAGGCTCTCAGACAGCTTTTAGCAGAGTCATACTTTTTTTGTTGCAGACAGCTTTTGCTGCCGCATTCTGAACAAGCTGTAGCTTTCAGAATAAATAGTCAGCCATGCCAACAGATAGGGAATTCCCGTAGTCGAGTCTACTCATTAACAGTGACTGGACTAATATCTTTCTACATTCCACGGGAATCCATGGGAAGACCCGTCTTAACATTTTTAATAACGCAAAGCTTTTACCGCAAATTGTTGTTACATGATTTTTCATCGACAGTGCCGATACTGTGTGAAGAGCCAGGTCTTGAGGTGTTTCCTCAAATAGACCACTTTACGACAGCACAAAACATAACATGCAAAAACCTCGCCTCCAATTTCTCACACCCTCTATCCAAAGGCAATGCCCTATAGATGAATTGGTCAGGAATATTTGCCTATGCTTTTCCGCCTCTGCCACTTCTTCCACTTCTGGTTCGGAAGCTAAGGTAGCTGTCCCTCACTCTTATTCTAATAGCACCCACATGGGCTTGTCAACCATGGTTTACAACACTACTCGAACTTTCAGTACTGCCACATGAGAATCTTTACCTAATGCCAAGCCTTCTCACTCAGGATCATGGAGAAACCAGTCACGCAAACCCAATCAATCAATCAATCAAGAAATTTGTAAAGCGCGCTACATACCCGCTAGGGTCTCAAGGCGCTGGGGGGAGGGGGGAGGGGGGGCTGCACCTAGTGGTCGAAGAGCCAGGTCTTGAGCAGTCTTCTGAATTGCGGGAGGTTTGTGGTCTGTCGTAGGTGGAGGGGGAGAGTGTTCCAGCTCTTGTCGGCGCGGTGGGAGAAGGATCTACCTCCGGAAGTGGTTCTGTGGATGCGTGGAACGGCGGCCAGGGATAGGTCGGCGGAGCGGAGTTTCCTGTTGGGTACATAGAAGGAGAGTCAGCTGTTGAGGTAGGCAGGGCCGGTCTTGCGGAGTGCTTTGTGTGCGTGGATCATGAGTTTGAAAGTGCTTCTTTTGTCGACGGGGAGCCAGTGCAGTTCTCTGAGGTGCGAGGTGATGTGGTCTCTGCGTGGGGACGTCTAGGACCAGTCGTGCGGAAGCGTTCTGAATTCTTTGGAGTCTGCTGATGTTTGGCCGGGGCTCCGGCGTAGAGGGCGTTTCCATAGTCGAGACGTCTGCTGATGAGGGCGTGGGTGACGGTTTTCCAAGTGTTCGTCAGGATCCATCTGTAGATCTTGTGGAGCATGCGCAGGGTGTGGAAGCAGGCGGAGGAGACTGCGTTGACTTGGCTGGTCATGCTGAGCTTGGAGTTGAGGATGACCCCCAGGTTGCGTGCGTGGTTGGTGAGTGCCGGAGGGGTCCCAGAGATGGGGACCACCAGGAGTCGTCCCATGCTGAGGGGTTGGGCCCAAGGATGAGGCTTGTCCGTGTTCAACTTGAGCCGGCTTGCTTCCATCCAGTCTGCGACGGCCTTCATTCCCAGGTGCAGGTTGGATTTGGCGGTGAGCGGGTCTTTGGTGAGGGAGAGTTGGGTGTCGTCGGTATGGGAGATTATGTTAAGGTCGAGAAGTCTGGCGATGCGAGCGAGGGGAGCCTTGTAGACGTTGAACAGCGTCGGACTGAGGGAGGATCCCTGAGGGACGCCGCAGATGTTTTTGGTGGTTCCGGATTGGAACGGGTGGAGGAGGACTCTCTGGGTTCTGTCGGTGAGGAAGGAGGTGGTCCAGTCCAAGGCCTTGTCTCTTATCCCTGCGTCGTAGAGGCGTGTGCGAAGTGTGTGGTGGCAGATGGTGTCGAAGGCGGCGGAGAGGTCGAGGAGGATGAGGGCTGCTGTCTCGCCGTTGTCGAGTAGGATTCTGATGTCGTCTGTGGCGGCGATGAGGGCGGTCTCGTTGCTGTGGTTGCGGCGGAAACCAGATTGGGAGGGGTCCAGGATGTTGTTGTCTTCTAGGTAGCGGGTGAGTTGGGTGTTGACGTTTTTTTCGATGACTTTAGCTGGTAACGGAAGCAGGGAGATGGGCCGGAAGTTCTTGAGGTCGCTCGGGTCCGCCTTGGGCTTCTTAAGTAGGGCGTTGATCTCGGCGTGCTTCCAGGCCTCGGGAAAGGTGGCGGTTTTGAAGGAGATGTTGACGACGTTGCGTAGGTGGGGTGCGATGAGGCTGTTGACTTTGTTGGCGATGTGGTGGGGGAGAGGGTCCAATGGAGAGCCTGAGTGGATGGTGCTCATGGTGTTGATTATGTCCTCGGTGCTTACGTTGGTCCATGTGGTCAGAGAGACGTGGTCGTTGGGGTTGGGTGTGTTCGTAGTGGTAGGGTACGTCGGGTTTATTCGGGGGTTGAATCTGTTGTGGATGTTGGTGATTTTGTGGTGGAAGAAGGTGGCGAGGGCGTCGCACAAGGCTTGCGACGGCGGGATGTCGTTGGTGCAGGAGCTGGGGCTGGAGAGTTCTTTCACGATGCTAAAGAGCTCTTTGCTGTTGTGTGCGTTGTTGTCCAGGCGGTCTTTGAATGAGGCTCTTTTGGTGGTCCTGATGAGGTGGTGGTGGTTGCGGATGGCGTCTTTGTGGGCTGCGTGGTTGGCGGGTGTTCTGTCGCTGCGCCAGGAGTTTTCGAGTTTTCGGCAGGTGTGTTTGGAGGCTAGGAGCTCTGGGGTGAACCAGCTGGCTCTCATGCTGGTGTCTCTGTCGGTAGTGCTATGGTGTTGTCACAGTTTTCCATCCAGAGTCTGAGTGAGCGGGCCCCGTCCTCTGGGTCGGTGGGGCTGGTCGGGGGTCGAGAGCGAGGTGGGTTTCCAGCTGTTCTTTGGTAACTTTGCCCCAGCGTCGGCGGGAGATCTGTGGGGTGCGGTGGTGGGTGACGGGTTTTTGGAAGGTGAAGTGGACGCAGTGGTGGTCGGTCCAGGTGAGCTCGGAGGCGTGGCTGTAGGCGACGTGTGGGCTGGAGGAAAAGATGGCATCGAGCGTGTGGCCGGCGATGTGAGTAGGGGTAGTGACTATCTGTTTCAGTCCGAGGGTGGCGAGGTTGTCGACCAGGGTGGAGGAGTTGCTGTCATTGTTGTTTTCCAGATGGAAGTTCAGGTCGCCGAGCAGGATGTAATTGGCGGAGGTCAGTGCGTGCGTGCTGATGAGGTCGGTGATGGAGTTGCTGAATTGGGGGCGTGGGCCGGGTGGTCTGTAGATGAGGGTGCCTCTGAGGGTGGTTTTGGGGTCCGGGTGGTTTTGGGGTCCGTGTGGATCTTGAAGTGCATGTGTTTAGCAGCGGTGAGGGAGTCGTCGGTGTTCGTGGAGACCATGATGGTGTCTTGTGGACGATGGCGATTCCTCCTACGGCTCTGTTGACGCGGTCTCTGCGGGAGATCTTGTATCCGTCGGGAATGGCCACTGCGATGTCTGGGGAGGAGGTTTCGTTCAGCCAGGTCTCGGTCAGGAAGGCGATGTCTGGGGATGCAGTGGTGAGTAGGTCCCAGAGCTCGATGGCGTGCTTGCGTGCGGAGCGGGTGTTCAGCAGAATGCAGCGCAGTCGGTTGGGTCCCATTTCTGTAGGTGCTTTGGTGTCGTTGGTGCTGGTGAAGGTGCAGTTTCGTCAGGTGAAGGGGCCGTGGGTGCGCTTGGGGGTAGCTTTGTGGCAGGTAGGCATCCGTCCGTTGTTGAGCGCAATGAGGGTGTTAGCGTCGTAGTGGAGTCGTGCTCTGTTGGTGGCGGGAGGGCCAGGGGTCCTGGCGCTGGGCGCGGCCCTGGTGCGGACGGGTGCAGACGGGCTTGCCTTAGGCGCGACCGCGCAGCGGCCGCCATGTGTGGGGAGGAGGGGTCCGCTGGGAAGTGGGAGGGCAGGTCAGCGAATGGGCACGGGGGGGCTGGGCCGCACGGGAGGCAGTGGCGGAAAAAAAAAACAGGGGGGCAGCGGCGATGGGGACAAGGGTATCAGCGCACACGGGGGTACAGAAGGAAAAAAAGGGCAATACAGGCACACGGGGGCACAAAACAGAAGAAGGGGCACAGGCAGGCACTGGCACACAGGGAAGGTGTCCCAGGGGAAGGCCTCGAGCGGAGCGAGGCGAGAAGGAGATTCGGCGCAGGCAGGAGGAGTCAGACAGCAGAGCAGAGCAGATGGTAGGCAGGCAGGAGACAGCAGTGGTGGGGAAGCGACCTACCCAGAGGGTCAAGGGTCGCTTCCCCAAAGGAGCTAAACCTAGCGATTCGGTTCCTAAAGTCATAGAATTTGGATATCTAAATCTGCCACCTTTCTCTACAGCATGCTATGTAGCAAAGTGGAAAAAGTTTCTTATTTATTGAAATAACAATTGACCCACTAAATGCATCTATACAATACATTGTTATTTTTTGTATTAACCATAGCCATGGCTACCTACCTTCAAAACAGACAACACTTATCTTTGTTCAAAGTACCAGTTATGAAGGCTTTTATTGAAGGCCTTAAAATAGTGATATCACCAAAAGTCGCTCCTGCACCTACATGGAACGTCAATGTTGTTCCAACAAGACTTATGGATTCACCTTTTGAACCTTTATATAATTGCCCCCTCCAATTTCTTTCTTGGAAGGTTGCTTTCTTAACTGCTATCCCCTCATTAAGACTTATGAGTGAGCTTCAAGCATTAACCTTGGAAGAACCATTCTTCCAGTTTCACAAGGGTAAGGTGGTTCTTCATACCAACCTTAAATTCCTTCCAAAGGTAGTATCTGCTTTTCATATTAACCAATCGGTTGGACTACCTGTTTCTTTCCTCAACTAGATTTAGTAGCAGAAAGGGCTCTTCATATATTAGATGTTAAAAGAGCTTTAATGTATTAAATTGACAGGAGAAAAGATTTTCGTAAAACAAAACAGATTTGTGTTGCATTTGCTCCTCCTCACAAAGGGAAGCCTATTTCAAAATCTAGCATTTAAAGCTGGATCATTAAATGTATCCAGACATGCTATATTAACGTGAAAAGGACTTTATCCACACCTCCTAGCACACATTATACTTTTAAAATAGGAGCATCTATGGCTTTTTTAGGTGACATTCCCATAGCTGAGATTTGTAAAGAAGCTACATGGTCTACACCACACACATTTACCAAACACTATTGTGTGGCTGTGGTAGCACGCCAACAAGCTAATGTAGGACAGGCGGTGCTACAAACACTTTTTCAAACAACTGCAATGTCCACTGGTTAGCCACAGCTTTTTGGAGGGCACTGCTATAAAGTGTATGCAAAGCATGTGTATCTACAGCACACATGCCTCAAACAGATTGTTATTTACCCTGTAAGCATCTGTTCTTGGCATGTGGAGCTTTAGATTCACAAGCGCCCTAGCTCCTCCCCAGAAAACTATGGTTGTTGCAGTTTTCATTCACATTATACATGCATGAACATCTTTTTACTTACTCTATTCTCACTCGTTTGTGGGAGAACAATCGAACAATGGAGTTGATGACCACGCGCACTATTACCAAGAGGAGGAGTCACCTTACCTCGTGACTCGAAAGACTTCTTCGATGAAAAACCGCTTGCAAACATCCTAACCCAACACTAGATGGCAGGAGTATGCAAAACACATAAATGTACAGCTTTACATGTGAAGAACAGATGCTTACAGGGTAAGTAACAATCCTTTCGTAAGTTACAAGAGGGAGAAGGTGTGCTTTTCTTTGGGAGTAGATGAAGTCTTGTGGAACACTCTTCTACTCAGTCTGTTAATGGTTCTGTACAAAAAAGGTTAATATTGCATCTGAATGTGTAAAACATTGCGAAGTATTTTGTACCTGTTAGGATAGAAAAGGGTCATTCCTATTCTCTGTATACCAATCTCTATGACTATACCCAAATTAAAAAGGAATAAGATACGTAAAAAATTATGTAGAAAATACAGTAGTGGATATTTGCATTTGCCAGCACCAAGCCCCTTTTTGGAGGAATTTGGTTATCCATGTTTCTTGTTTTTTCTTAAAGTGAGTCATTACTTTTGGTCTTCATAGATCATTTTCAAAATACCATGTCCATCTTCGATACTGTTTATTCTTTGTGTTGATTTTCTTTAGGTTCCTTGGATAATATATCTTGTGTTTCTGCTGCAGATTTAACAAGAAGCCAAAGAGAGGAATCCAGTACTTGCAAGAACAAGGAATGCTCGGCACATCACAAGAAGATATTGCTCAGTTCTTGCATCAAGAGGAAAGACTAGATTCTGTAAGAAAATCGTGTTTTGATTTCTGACCTGTAGCCCTGACTGCAAATAAAAAGTGTGTCATTGTGTCATATATGCTTGTGCAAACACACCAATGTAACACTAAAAATCTTAGTGGAGTAAAACATGTTTTGTCTGTGTTCGAAATTAACAGTGCCTCACTGTTCTCATTGATGTTTACAGTGTATTGTATCCCATGGTGCAATCTTAATTTAACAACATTGAGTAATTATATTGCACAAGCATCTTAACATAATCCAGTTAGTTGAAGTGAAATTTACGGAAAGTGAACATTGTATTATGGACATGTTGGCTAGTAATGTCAAAATACTTTAAAGAGTATATTAAACACTTATGTTATGAATATTCATTAGGAATTAGGAATAATAGCTATAATATATGCCTATGTTATCCTTTACTTTTTAGACCCAGGTTGGGGAGTTTCTTGGTGATAATGATAAATTTAACAAAGAAGTCATGTATGCATATGTGGATCAGCATGACTTTTCAGGAAAAGATTTTGTGTCAGCTCTTCGTCTGTTCCTTGAAGGCTTCCGTCTTCCAGGAGAGGCACAGAAAATTGATCGCCTAATGGAGAAATTTGCTGCCAGATATTTGGAATGTAATCAAGGGTAGGTCATATAACATCACTATTCTCTAATTATGAATCAGTACATTCATTTATGGTTAATAACTTCCTTTTATGTTTCAGGCAAACCCTATTTGCTAGTGCAGATACAGCCTATGTCTTGGCATACTCAATTATCATGTTGACGACAGATCTTCATAGCCCACAGGTTTGTTTTTGTTTTTGGACCACTTTATTGTAATTTTTCATTAGTAGATGTAAATGTGATTTGAATGATACCTTAAATAGGATCTCAGCTTAGACTTTAACATCATACTTTCAATCTTTGTGTTGTAAATATTATTTTGCTCTGGCCAAGCTTTTTCGTTTCATAACAAATCTTTAATGTTTCTATTCCCATTATTTCCTAATTGTTTTTCCATAAGGGGATTTTAGTACTAATTAATCTGGCTAGAAGGAGGTCAATATGGGTATCTATTTTTTAGTGAAAATTAAAGATGTTTTTTTATTTGGTACATTGTTTGCAACTAAATATTTCAACATCTGTTCAGTAGTTGTACAGCCATCAGATCCTCACCAGTGTGTGACTTATAACTCCATAGTTGCTCCTTCTGTCTCTCTGTTCTAGTCTAATTGGTTAGATGATAATATATCAAAATCTACAAACAAGAGTATACTGATAGTTGTGTCATATTTAATGTCAGTTCCTGAGATTTTATTTGCCGGTGGTTTTATTTTACTCGCTATTTTTTCACACTAGAGACACAACATACTTGGCTCTAAAACAAAAGCAGTTTTGTCCTGGGAGGTACATGGGGAACATGCAGCAGTTTGCACATATGTCCTTTCCAAGAATAACAATTTAGCACTCCTTTTCTCCTAGCCAATTCTCAAAAAGCAGAATAAGCATTGGTTAAACAATTTAAAAAAAAAGTTCTTCATTCAGACCTGCTGGCATTATACCAGGCAAATGTCAGGTCCTGAAGAGAGACCGCCGGCCCAGATCATTCTCCCACCTCGCCGCCAAGACGTGGAACACGCTCCGCATCCGCCTACGGCAGACCGAAGACCTTCTAACCTTCAGGAGACTCCTCAAGACCTGGCTCTTCGAACAGTAGCAGCCCCCTCCCTCCCCCAGCTCCTTGAGACCCTCACGGGTATGTAGTGCGCTTTACAAATGCTATGATTGATTGATTGATTGATTGATTGATTGCCATTATAGCTACCAACAGTGTGCGAGTGCCATGATTATACTTAATAGTGATATATGTATGCTGCTGAAGGGAGATGATGTGATGGACAAAGGACATTGAAATAACAAATAATTTACTAGCACCTTGCCTATAGACATTTTTGTGCCTCTTCCAGTTTGACTGTGCATGCTTTCTGTTCATAATCAGATGGAAGCTTAAACAATGGATTTACTCTCAATCAATCAATCAACATTTGTAAAGCGCTCTAGTCACCCGTGAGGGTCTCAAGGCGCTGGGGGGGTGTGGGGAGGGGTGCAGCTACTGTTCGCACAGCCAGGTCTTGGGGTGTCTCCTGAAGGTCAGCAGGTCCTGGATCTGTCACAGTTGGGTGGGGAGGGTGTTCCATGTCTTGGCAGAGAGGTAGGAGAACGATCTGCCGCCGGTGGACGTCCTGTGGATGCGTGGCACGGTGGCGATGGCGATTGCGAGGTCAGCAGAGCGAAGCTGGCGGTTCGGGGTGTAGAAGGTGAGTCGTTTGTTAAGGTGTGCTGGTCCCGGTGTTGTGGAGTGCTTTGTGGGCGTGGGTGAGGAGCTTGAAGGTGATCCTCTTGTAGACTGGGAGCCAGTGCAGGTCTCTCAGGTGGGCTGTGATGTGGGAGTGGCGGGGGATGTCGAGGATGAGGCATGCAGAGGCGTTCTGTATGCGTTGTAATCTTTTCTGGAGTTTGGCCGTAGTTCCTACGTAGAGGGCGTTGCCGTAGTCCAGTATGCTTCTGACGAGGGCCTGGGTGACCGTTCTCCTGGTTTCGTGGGGATCCATCTGTAGATCTTGCGAAGCATGCGGAGGGTGTTGAAGCAGGAGGAGGAGACGGCGTTAACTTGCTGGGTCATTGAGAGTAATGAGTCCAGAATGAATCCCAGGTTGCGTGCATGGTCTGTGGGCGTTGGTGCGGCTCCCAGTGCTGGCGGCCACCAGGAGTCGTCCCAGACGGAGGGGATGGTGCCTAGGATGATGACCATTCTCTTATCTGAGTTACGTTTCCGGCGACTGTTCTGCATCAATCCGGCGACGGCCTTCATTCCTTCGTGGAGGTTGGATTTGGTGGTGGCGTGGTCCTGGGTGAGTGAGAGGATTAGCTGGGTGTCGTCGGCGTAGGAGATGATGTTGCGGTTGTAAGATCGGACGATGTTGGTGCCATGTAGACGTTGAAGAGGGTTGGGCTGAGGAATGATCCTTGGGATACACCGCATGAGATCTTTGTGGCTTTAGAGCTGACCCTTCAACTGGAATAGTGCGTTCAATAATACTAAACAGGTGGCATTAATAAAGTAATTTTTAGGGGTCAAAGGCAATAGTGCCTCCTCAGATACCAATAAATGATTCTGACTTTACATTACTCTTCAGCTATAAATGCCCGACACAATTATGGGAGATACTCTCATGCTTTCTTCCATTCTGCAAGTTGCTCGCAGTATCGTTCCATCATAGGCAATAGCAGGGTCTGGTGGCCGGGTAGAGCATTTGCCACCACAAGTTTCTGAGTATGATGTATGAGGTAAAACTCTCAGTACAACCCCAAATACCATTGCCTAGATTCTGGCACTGATGGATACTTTTTAGGTCTCGCCTAGGCAGCCCGCATGCACTACTTTAGGAGATGACCTTTAGGAATTGGTCAGCTCTTTTCAAGCACTTGTGCGTGTGCTGGCATCCACCTTGCGGGAGCGTGCGCGCCAATGCCAGCACAAGCACGAGTGCTTGAAAAGAGCTGTTTGTATGTGCCTGCTCGCGGTCATGTTCTTGTACTGTACTTGCGCTCCATCTACTGGCCATTGTGTGCAAGATATTGACGAAATGCGTTACAAATATCTGTGAATAAATAAACTTACGAACAGCGTCCCCTACAAATGTTGAGCCACAGTGACATTATTGAAGATAGGTCCTGTGTGTGGTGTTCAATTTCCTGCTTTTTACTTTCATACCAATAGTGATGTTTAGACAACCTATGTTTATAATTTGTTGCACAGACAAATCATAATTATTCTCAAATTAAAAAATTCAGTTTAGGGTCTAGTCATGCGTGGAAGGTTTCTTGCATTCTCGTATAAATAATTAAGAGGTAATATCTTGTTTTTCATGCTCAGCAGAGATATGCAAAGGTTATTGGAGAATAGCCTCTTATGCTGAAACTTGATATGAAATGGATACTTCCATTCTTTGAAATTGACAAATTAACGAGGATTTATTGCTTATTGGTAATTTCAGAGGAATCTTATATTATTTGCAAATCCTAGTCACATCCATTCTTTATCCCTCATTTGGGTAGCTTGTCGCTTCAAGCTGTGCTTCTAATATTATAACATGCGTTTTTCTATAAAATGTACTTCTGAAATTAACAATTTTTTTTTTCATTATTTTTATATTATTCATTCAACATATAGGCAGTAATGACTTAATGCAGAAAATCACATAGTACAGTTAGGTTACACATTTCCGAATACTTTGCCGTTATGAAGTCAATAGTAATCTGAACATTCCCTAGTAGTCCCTTCGGCAGTTCAATCCCTACCGGACCCCCAACCCCTCCTTTATTCCTCATCTGAGCTATCCTCGTCGGACTCTGGTATTGGGTCACAGATGTCGAAATGAACAATTTTAAATCTACTGAATGGCCACTGCTCACTCACCGTCTGTTATATGTTGGATGGGCTTTCAAAAAATATTTTTCTAATTGCTCCTTACCTATATGTAATGTAGATCAAGTTATTAGTGCTGAGTGTCGCAAATTTGATTGAATATGTTTTTAAGTTTCAATTGATAATGAGGACAACTATATACCTTTTGTAAGAGAACAGATTTTGCCTTGATGTGAAATATTTCAGTTGCTGTTATACAAGTTACATGGCTGGGGGGTGTACGGAGGTGTAAGTCAATCGTGGGAAGAGCCTTGGAACACACTGGCTTCTGTCTGTCTTGCAGCAAGCACTCTGGGCTTCGTTTTCTCCTTCAGACTGTAGTAGTGCAGCCCCAAGAGCTGAAGTCAGGCTCACTAGGGACCTATAGTAACGACATGTGGCAGTGCAACATTGTGCACCCAGCGCTGTATATTGCTATCCAGGAACCTCTAGTGACTACCTGTGGTAGTGCACCAAAGATCACCCTGCTCTGACACAGGCTGATAATGTGCTGCATGGTTATACACTTATAAGGCCCAAAAGGCGAGACCAATTGGCTATGCCAATGTTTTTTTGAAAGAGCTGTGTACAAGTCTTTTAGTATGTGCATTATTGTCTTCTGAGTTTCTCACTCTCTGACGCGTGTGAGGGTTGCCACCACAGAGTACTGAACTGAATCTTCAACCCAGTATTTACTGTGAATGCTCTTAAATCATCTCTTATAGCAGCTAGGAGGGTGCAGTGGAGAGACTGGAGAAACCCCACCCCCCCACCAGCACAAAGTGGATGCCAACTGTGATATAGCGTATCTTATTATGTAGTGACCGTGCCATATCAGTGTAGTTGTCCTTGTGGCCTTGTTTAGTCTTGGCGTGCAAAATGTAAGGATCAGCATAAGGCTCACCCAGATTTGACTTCAGCCGATTGGAATGGAGCATTACATCTCCCTGCAAAAATTGTATCTATTATTTATTTATTTCGAGTTTTCTATAGCACAAACAAGTCCCTTACGGGTGACGGAACGCTTTGCAAGTTGGAACAAAGGGCCAGTGTGATACAAACGGTGATCATTTACAGACATGGTATTGATCACTCAAAAAAAAACAATAGAACAATATGCACAAATATAAATATAAATGATGAGAGTAGCAGGGAATGGTCGCTCATATGAATAGGGAGGTAGGTTCCTCAATTTGAGAGGAATTTGTTAGAAAGTAGAGTTTGTACGTCTTTCCTGAAGATGGAGGTGGATGGGTTGCCTCTGATCTCAGGCGAGGAGAGATTTCCACATGGGTCAGCCAATGTTGTGCTTGTGTCAGGGTATTGTTGAGGATATTGATGTCTCAGGAAAAGAGATTTTCAGATAAAGGTGGGTATTGTTCGCGTACATGTGGTAGGAAATGTGTGCAAGTTTGAGGATTTTAGTTAGGGGCTCCATATATAAGTTAAACAGTGTCAGGGAGAGAGGAGAGCCTTGGGGCACGCCCGACGACACTGGTGACTGACGGAAAAGAGGATGTTCATTAGGATGCGCTGAGATCTGTTGTGGAGCAAAGAGGAGAGCCATTTTAGTACTGTCCTGGAGAGACCCATCTTGTATTTAAGAAGGTACAAAAGGGTATCAAGATAGACATTGTTGAATCCCGCTGACGGGTCTAGAAGGATATGTAAGCAAGATTAATTCTGGTCAAGTGAGCAAAAGGCATAATCGACAATGTGGACCAAGGCAGTTTTGGTGCTATGACCCGGTCGGAAGCCCCATTGACATTGGTTGTGGAGTTGGAAATGCTCAATCTGAACGCAAACTGTAAGTGTACAAATTTTTCAAAGGCTAAGGTAGGGATGTTGGAGATTGGGCGGTAATTATTGGGATCAGACTGGTCGGAGTTGGGTTTTTTAGGATAGGAGTAATCTGCACGCTTTTGAGGCAATCAGGTAAGATGCCTTGAGTGAGTGAGTCATTGATTATCATGGTCCAAAGTGGGAGTAGGAGGTGGATACATTTATTGAGAAATTTGGAGGGGAGGGGGTAGTTGAAGTGGTTGGAGTATTTAAGAGAAGTAAAAAGGTTTAAGATGTCATTTTTTTCAAAGGTTTTAAAGCTAGACTAAGCAGCATTATTTTTAGGTGAGCCTGGGGATTTTCTCGGGCAGCCTTCCTGAACATCTGGGGTGGTGATAGGAGTTGCATAGCATTCTGGATATCGTTGGAGATTAGTGTGGTTTTCTCACCGAAGAATGAGTCAAAGGTCCTGCAATTTGGTGGTGATTTGTTTTCTGAGTAAGGAGGGTTGTTCTTGCGGATCTTCTGGTTTTTGTATAATTTGGAACCTTTTTTTTGGGGTCGATAAGTTGCTGTGTCTAGTTGATGTGGGAAGTAGGTTGTTCTAGAGTCCCTGATGTGCCTATTGTAAACACTCCTTTTTTATTGTAGGACTTAGAGGTTGGACAAGGAGGGGAATGTCGCCAAGCTCTTTCTGCAATTCTGAGGTGATGGCAATCCTCATTAAGGTCACAATTGAACCAGTGGTTGGTTCGTTTAGTCGGGATTCTTTTTAGTTCTTTGGGTGCAAGGGTATCCATGATTTTGGACATAGACGTTATATAGTGCTCGGTGAGGTCAAGAGCATTATCCATAGAAGCGGGTGGGGGGGTAGGATGTCATTACTAACAGCTGACATAGTGAGTGGGTTAATGTTGTGGGTATCTCAGACCCAGTGTTTGCCTTTCACAGGTTGACCTTTAGATTGTTGCCCTTACTGAGATAAGGAAGGTGATGCAGTGGTGGTAAAGTAAAGTCCACATTTGTAAAGCGCACAATCACCCGTAAGGGTCTCTAGGCGCTGGGGGCCGTCGGGAAGATTAAGCGAGCTATTGCCCAGAGTCACATGGTGCTGGGCTAACCTGCCGCCGGAGCCGGGGATCGAACCGTGGTCCCCAGATTCCAGCGTCAGTCGCCCTGGCCGTGGCGCCAGTCCAGTCACAAGGTAGGATGGATTCAATATGTATTAGGTTCTCTTTTGCAATGATTCGATCTAGTTTGGCCTCTTTGTTGTGGGTTGGGCTATTGCACTTTTGATAAGGTTAAGGTCCTTGAGGAAGGATTTGAAACTGTTCATTGGAGTTGTTCCAATGAATGTTAAAGTCACCAAGAAAAATCTGGTTGTGGTGTTCATCATTTGTGGAGGAGATAATCTCCATGATCTGTTCAATGAACATGTGGTTATCTCCTATTGGGTGGTAAAACGTGTGAAGAGAACATCTTGAGTTGTCATTGGTGTTGATGTTAATCATTAGGTATTCTCAGGAACGCAGTGAGTGAGTGTGTGAGAGTTTTAGAGAAAGTGTGGGCCTGTATATACAGGCTAAGCCACCAGTTTCAGTGAGCACAAAGATGTCCAAGTCAAGGTTAAGTATGAGATCGGCTATGTCCGTCGCATGTTTCAGAGCTGACTGGCAATTGAGTAACACACATTTTAGGGATGTTCTGAGAGTGGCCATGGGTGTATGTGAGATGGGAACTTGTTTGAGATTTGTGTTATTTATGAATCTAGTGTTGTGGTTGGATGTCCTGAGAGGGTGGGTGGTGATTGATTTTTGTGTAGGGTATAGCGAGGTCAGCTAAATCATGGTTATAGGTGTCTAATAGGGAAAGTATATCATGGCCTGATAACTGTCTGACTAGCCCATTGGTTCTGCAGGAATGGTTATGGTTAGGAGTGGATTTCCAATAAGGATGGGAGACCGTCTGCAGATGGCAATGGAGGCAAAGTGGTAATTAGGAATTAGAGATTTTTTAATATGGGGGTGAGTCTTGTGTGAGAACCAATTATGTTCAAGACTGGAACTTATAATAACTAGGTTGAGGATGTCAGCCGTGATCAAATGTAGTTAGGAAATTATATTGTTAAGTATAGTGTTGGTTAAGCGGCTTCTGAGAGTATCCAGGCCGGGGTAAGCATTGTATTGTAGAGAGCTAGCCAAAGCATGACAGTTGTGGAGCTATCGTTTATAGAGTTCTCCGAAGGGGACTTAATAAAAGTTGGTTGAGAGGAGGTGATGGATGTGTTAATCTTATTGGTGGGAGTGTCTGCGACTATAGAAGAGTGTGAGATGGAGATGCTGGAGTGGTGTTGGTGAGAGGGAGTGCTAACAGTGTCGCTAGGGGAAGGATGGACTACAGTAGTGCCCAAATGTGGGATTTGTTTGTTGATGGTGGTGTTGAGTGAGGAAGCTATGGCATTCCTATATGCAGCACATCAATTTGTAGAGAAGATGAGGTCATTTAGTAGGTAATCTTTTGTGTCAGAAGTAGGGGTCAGTAATGAGTGTTTCCGTGTTAAGGTTTAGGATTCTCTATTTGAGTTCTTATGGCATTTTTAGTTAGGTTGGGAGTGTAGTTTATAAGAATGAGTTACTTCTTGCTGGGTATAATAGGGCATTCATCTTTCTGGTAAGGGTGGTATCCATGCTGGATGATGTGAGAAGCTGGGATGGGGTAAAAAGCTAGGGCTTCTTAAGGAATGAAGCCCCTTGGTGCAGGAGTGTACACAAATGCCTAAGGATGTTGGGGAGATTCTTTCCAGTGTCCGAATTAGCAGGTCTTATGATAATGCATTGAGGTCACTTTTCTATCTAGATCCAAACTTTGTCACAGAGCATAAGACCAGTATCTAGTGGTCATTTAGATGCATGGGTGAGGAGGTGAGTGGGCGGAATATGCAATTTGTGGTATATGATATATAATGCAAATATAGAGCAGATAGCAGGTGAGTCAACTCAACATGGCATGTCAGTGGCAAATACTGGGGGTGAGAGTCGTATTGGCATGGGGGTCCAGCAGAGCCTGGTCATACAAAGGTCAAGGGCTAGGAGAGTTGAGTGGACGAAGTATAACATTTATGGTATGCGCTATACAGAGCAATTTCAGTGCAAATAGCAGGAGCTGAGTGGAAAGAATAAATAATACGTGGTATTTTACAAAAAGTACAGATACAGAACAACAAAAAAAGTTTGTCAGTCAACAAGACAGGATAATAGCAAAAGACTGAGGACAGAATATAAAATCTGTGGTATACATCATACAATGCAGGTATGCTGCAAATAACAAGGGCTAAGTCGGTAGTGTATACAATATGAGGAATCTGATGAACACTGCAAGTTACAGTTAAGTCAGTCAACATGACAGAAACAGCAGTAAATACTGAGGTGAGAGCACACCAACATGGGGGGCAGGGGGAAGCAAGCAAGGCCCGATCAAACAAGATACAAGTGTAAGGGGGCTGAATGGATGGGATAAACATTATGAGGTGAGTCCATCAGCGGGCGAGAGAGGCAAATACTTCAAAGGAAGTACAATATAGATCAATTCCTTCACTGGGTTAATGTCAGGTCAATCAATATGTCCGTATATGCCTCAGAATGAGATATTCAGGAGATACGATAGAAGGACAAGCCGACAAAGTCTGAAAGATGGTCAGACGGGCATAGCCAGATGTGACTACCCTGACTCTCGTTGACAGGGCCCTTGCAGCTGTATCATAGTAGCTAAGCTGGGGGCACACCTGTTTATAGTAACAATCAAGAGGTCAAAGAAATAGTCAAAAAGGAATGCACCACATACTTAACGTGGATTGGCATCCTTAGGTTAGTGCAAAAATGACTTCTGATGACAATGCAGTGGTGACTGCATAACAAGGCAAGCTGTATGGTCTGGATGCCTGGCTGAGAATGGGTACCACACAGGAAGCTTCTGGCTTTGGGACTGAATTAGAGTGTGGATAGAAGCTGATGGTCTACAATGTTGAAGGCTAAGGTCAAACTTCCCATGGCCAAATGTCAATTTTCAACCATCTTCGAGGTACTGCCTGCAACATCAAGAAGTGTGGGTTCTATCTCATTTGTGTGATGGAACCCCAACTAGTGGATGTCCAACAGTGCGTCTTAACCTAGGTGTGGTTGCAACTCTACATGAATCATCTTTTCACTTACTTGTATCATGATACACCAGTAGAGAGACGGTAGCTTGTAGCTACTGGAGGATCCAAATTAGGTATTTTAACCCCGCAGAAGAGGCGCATCACTAATGTGCATTATAATTGTCACAAATCAGTGACATAAGAAAACTGTATGCAGCCTGGTGATTGGCTATGATATGGCTATGTCTGAACTGGGGTGGCTTGGTGAGCAAAATAACGATGGATTAAACCCAGATCTGTGACTGGGGGTGAATGTTTTGCCATTGTGCAACATTCCATCCATCATCTTGTGTGTTTTGCTTTTCAACCTATGTGGGAAGGGTATGCTCAGATATTGGTTCTGTGCTCACTACGCCACTGGTGTCAAGCTATCCTGGCTGAAGACGGCTGATAGCCAGAACACCGTTCCTAGGATGGTTGATTCCGGTCCAGGGAAGACATGGCTTGGCAGTTCGGGCTGGACTGTTCCAATGAGGCACAGGGTCAAGGCTGATTTGCATATGGCCATGTCTGAACTGGGGTGGTGTGGAGTGCAAAAAAACGATGGATTTAGGCTCAGATCTCTGTACTGGGGTGAATGTATGCCATTGTTCTGCATTCTGTCCAGCAATTGTGGTTTTTGCATTTGTCAACGCGAGTGGGACGGGTATGCTCAGACGTGATTCCCGTGCTCTCCACACCACTGGAGTCAAGCTATCCTGGCTGATGCCGGCTGATACCCAGAAACTTGTCCTAGGATGCTTGATTCCGGTCCAGGGAAGACATGACTTGGCAGTTCGGGCTGGGCTGTTCCCATGAGGCACAGGGTCAAGGCTGATTTGCATATGGCCATGTCTGAACTGTGGTGGTGTGGAGTGCAAAAAACGATGGATTTAGGCCCAGATCTCTGTACTGGGGTGAATGTATGACATTGTTCTGCATTCTGTCCATCAATTGTTGTTTTTGTAATCTCAACCATAAATCATAGCAAGTATTGTACATAGTGAGATCGATCATGTTTCAAGTTACACATAAAAAAGGATTACATTGACATACATTTCCTTTATCTCAAGACTCGTTTAAAAAAAGTTAAAATCCTAAAAACATTGTGCACGTTGTCCAGACATTAAAATACAAGAAAAGCCGGTCGGCATTGCCGAAGCCCCAATGATTTCAAAATTGTTAATAAACAGACTTTCCACGCATCTTGATAAAATTTACAAAAAACATGTGACGTGGATTGTGCTCAATGATTGTCACAGGTACACAGATCAAGATCTTCTGCCCAATTGTTAATTTTGGGGATAGTGACAAGTCTATGAAAAACCCCCAGCCTAAGTCTAGTCATTACAAATCTATCATAAACACCTGGTACAATAGTTAAATATTGTTGAATATTAAAAGTAGTTAAAATCAACTGATTGTGCATAACGGTCGGCTTTATAGTCTCTGAGGATACTCCGATAGTATCCAGATGCCTCAAAGCCTCCTTTTTCAGTTCCTTTTAAGTCAATAGTTCTTGGATTATTAACATATTTTGGGTGACCTAAATATTGTAGGAAACTCTTGACTGACATATCTCAGCCATGGTATCTTCAGGGCCCCTTCTAGTTTTAAAGTATCTATCATGATATCTTGATTTAACTTTGTTTCATCCCTGGTCCAGAGCCTGTGCCATAGGAGAACTGGTTTGAGTTTTATTAGATCAGAAATAAAGGGAAGACCCAGCTCTGCGTAACAGATTGTTGATGAAGTACTATTCTGGACAGATAGAATGCATCTTAAAAAATAATTTTCAGCCCTTTGAATAGGAAGCAGGTCAGCAAATCTCCAGACCCCTGCCCCACAAACCACTGAGGAGACACACTTTGCTTTATAGCTCTTGATGATTTCAACTGGTGGTCTTCTACCTAGTTTTTTTTAGCAAAGTTAGTCAGGGCATTTGTAGATAATAATAACACTAATTTTTTGTCAGAAACTGCTTGTGCCCAGGTATCATTTTGGTCAAAGAGAATTCCGAGATATGAAAATCTCTTTGTGACCCCGATTTTCTGTCCTGCCACAAACATATCCTTGCACTTCTTACTACCGTGGCCGCACCACATAATAATGATCTTTGAGGTGTTGTGTCTTAATCCTAGGTCTTCCATTAAACTAGAAAAAGTATCTAGAACCCTCTGAAGGCCTACTTGTGTATGGGACATCAATACCGCATCGTCTGCGTATAAAAGTGCTGGTATTGGGCGTTCAGCTACTTGGGGAAAGTCTTGATTTCCTTGCAGGAGTGCCTCACCCAAACCATTTATATAAAGGTTAAAAATAAAAGGGGCCAGGACACATCCCTTCCTGACTTCTTTTCTTATTAAAAACGGGTCTGAGCACTCGCCCTGTAAACCACAATGTACTCAAGCCTTTGCATCAATATAAAAACATTTAAAAAAGTAATCTGTACATCAACCCCATTATCTTCTAATATTGACCAGAGTTTACTATGGATCACGCAGTCAAAGGCTGCTGTGAGGTCCACAAACGCTAAGAACAAGAAGATCACCTTCAAGCTCCTCACCCACGCCCACAAAGCACTACACGACGCCAGACCAGCATACCTCAACAAATGTCTCACCTTCTACATCCTGACCGCCAGCTTCGCTCCACCGACCTCGACCTCGCCCTCGCCACCAGCCCATGCATCCACAGGACCTCCAACAGTGGCAGATCCTTCTCCTACCTCGCCTCTAAGACATGGAACACCCTCCCCACACAGCTGCGACAGATCCAGGACCTGCTGACCTGCACTATTTAATGCACATAAATTAACAAATTAATTAACACTCAGATGGAGTAGTGTGCAGCACAATGTGAGGGTATGCAGCACACAGGCCTACATTATATCTGTGACAAAATTAATATACACATCATTTCAACTGTAAGACCACTCTTTTCAAAGTAGGATACCCACCATTTTATGACCAAGGTTCAAGCAGTGCTAGGAATTTTCTGCCCTTCTAGTTGTCCTTCCATTCGGATAGGCTCTTCAGGTCCCAGCCTTAAAGCCTCTCCTGAATGAGAATGCTCTTGAGACAAAAAAAAAGAAAATTCTGTTGCCCCTTGCTTATTGTCTTGCAGAAGCATATTGTCAAGTGCGTAACTGGGCAAATGCGCCGTTTGTGTTACTTCCGCCCTACAGTTAGTCTCCAGCCTCTTTTTTAACTGTTCTCTTCTCGTCTGCAACTTCTGATACTTTCTTTAGGCAGCAGGAGTGAAAGTGTTAGGCGAGATGATCGCTGATCGTTATTCACTAGCTCCCCATCTGGGCACTCCACCCAAATGTTCACGGTGCCTCGTGCGTACTCTGGTTACATTGAAAGGGAACTGGATCTAATCCACCCCTGCCCACCCCAAGTTGAGGTCACCTCAGTGCTACTGGGAACCTGGGTGTGCTGCTGTACAAAATAGGCTAAAAAAAATTGATAAAGCCAATAGCTGTCCTATAGGATAGACCTATTGTCTTTGCCAGTGCTTGGTATTATTTGTCCCCTCAGATTCCAAGTACAGAGTTCTGCCAGGTATTCTTCTGAAGAGTCATATCCAACATTACAACTGCGGCAGTAATTCATGTGAATATGGCCGGTGTAATATTTCTTAGCCACTTCTCTTTCAGTCATTGCAGTTTACATTTCTACGGTCCTGGTGGCCAAAAACCTCTGCCCAGGATTAATGGCTAATATTGCTTTGTATTGTCAGCCACAACATCATGATGCAGTTGGCATAAAAATAATAATTTCTCCTGAGCCGTGTCTACGAAATGTACATGTCAGGCACATACTTAGACAAGATGGCCTACTTGTTTTTACAATAGGAATATGAATTATTGGGTATTTGCATTAAATTCGTGACTGATAAGCTAGTCAAACTTGTTCTATGTGCCAAGAAAAGAGACAGTGTTTTCTCGATGTATAGGGGGGGGGGGGTTTGCCTAGAGAGCCACTAGTGAGTGAAAACAGATGTCAAGAGTTTAGCTTCAGAAGGTTTAGCTCTTAAGGTTCTCGAGATACCAGAGATGGTTATTTGCAGTAACATGTTTGGGGCAGTTTATGTTCCTGAACGCTCCTGTGAGTGACCTAGATCTAGCTTTAACTGTTAAAGTGTTCTGTTAAGAAATAACAACATTTCTAAGATGAGACTATCTGAGAGATTCGATGCGTTACCTTGTTTATGGTTAAATAAAAGGACAGACTCCATTCACGGAAGATAGCAGCAGTAAAATTTGTTTTCTAAGAAGGCCAATTCCAATTTTTTCATTGCATTTCTTGTAACATGCTAATACCTATCCACCACCTATGTTGCCTAGGGGGACTTTAGGATAATATACAGTGGTTCGGTGGTGCGGCAAAAGATATGATCGATAACAAGCCCCAATGGCTATATAAACGAATAACTGATGATAAAAAAAGACTTGGAACAAGATTATAGTGAGGGAGCTGGCTTCGGAGGTTGGTATAGTCTGGTTTTTGGCATATAACCAACAAGATCAGAAGAAATAGGGCACATGAAGCAATGAAAGCTATCCTTACCATTTTCTGAACAAATTATTTTTCGCAATTTTCTGAATCTGAAATGGTCTGATTTGAGTTTTAGATGCAAATTTTATAGAGAAGATTCTTGCACACAAAGAATCCTACCTAAAAACGACTTATTCAAATGGGCAATAAGTTGTGAGATGCAGATCTTAGTGTTCTAATGGGAGCTAAGGAACGGACTGCTTGGTTAAGTAGTTTGATAGCCACAATAAAGAACTTTGTGAAGGAGGCATAGAGGTATGAAATTTGATATTTCCTTCACTAGGAGCTAGTGGAGGGACCTTAGCGCAGGTGAGATTGCCTGGAAACATTTCAGATTGAACAGGTTTCAGGCATAGTTACTCTGGGCCCGTTGATGTTTTGGGGTTGATTTGTTAGGGAGGTCTATATAAAGGCTATTGCAATAGTCATTCCTGGAGGTCATCACTGTGAAGATGTCAGTTTTCTGGGTATTTTGAAATAATTGAGAAAAATCACTTAGCCCACGCAGTTGGTCGTAGGCAGAATTGATAATTCCATGCCTATGTTGTATTCTTTTATCACTGGTTAAAGTGGAGAGTCTATGAATTCAAGTTACAAAACCAGTCGGTTGTTGAGGCCTTCCCCAGTAACATGATTTAGTTTTTCTCCCTATCCAGTCTTAGTCAATTTTTGCATATACACTTTGTGTGACCATGTGTTAAGGCACAATATGAATCTGAATAATCAATCTGCTTAAAAGGAAAACCCACTTTTTGTCACCCTGAAATATTCAAACCTGTATTTGGACCACATTTATGAGGTTACTTTTAAGTTGCAATTTTACATTTCTGATTGTTTTTGTGATTGCGCCCACACGTTTCATTTGGTATCAAAGGTTTTTGGATTGTGCACCGTCTCCTTCTTCAAAAAGTTAATCTAGTGTTTTACCATATGCTTTTCCCTGTCAGATTTCCTATTTGTCAGAATGTTGTCAGCTTCAGGCAGAACAGAAGCCACCTCCTAGTACTTCTAATAAATTATTCCGTATAGTCTGCTCCTGCATATCTTCCTGTACAAACTCTATTCAGATTCTGTAGGCCAGCCGCACTTGAACATATATAACAATCCTCTTATTGATCACACTAGTTCCCTGGGTAATTTTTTGCAATCTTAAAAGGTTTTGCTTTTTTTACACACCTTTTCTTCAGATTCTACTGACTAGTCTATGCCTTGTCATTTTGGTTTATAAGCCAAATGTTTCAATGGTGACTCCAATTTGATCGTATTGTCGTAATTATTAAAAGGAAGTGAATAATAGTATTGGTCTGTAATCTAGGTTTTAGTTAAATCATCTTTTGAAATTAAATAAATCTTAAACCCATTATACCACCCTTACCACACTGCTCATCAGTACCCCCATTTCACCCTACCTTACCAAAGTACACCGGCTCCCTGTCAATAAAAGGATCGTCTTTAAAGCACTCACTGTAACCCACAGGCCCTGTATGATACCAGTTCCAGTTATCTGAACAAAAGAAGCATTGAGTACCGGCGTAGCAGATATTTACGTTCCAGTCAGGCCCACCTCATAGCAATCTCCCATTTTTTTTAAAACTTGAAAAGATGGGACCTCGTTTTTAGAGATGCATTGCCAAAACCTGGAACAACCTCCCCTTTCAACTCAGAAGCACAGAAACTGAATCCTCCTTCTACAAATCCCTAACAGCCTACCTGTTTAGCCTATAATATTTTATCTCACTCACTCATCTCTAGCTCCTCATTGGCAGTACCGAGACACAATTCTGAGTAGCTGTTCGCGCTACATAAATACCCCTCATTCATTCATTCAACTGCATTATTTATGCTAATTAACACATTCAGTTGCAGTGCTGCTTAATAATCATGCCATGCAGATGAAACATCTTCTCAGACAATACAACTTCACACCCATGAAATAATAATGATTAAAGCAGTGTACACAGTCATTAATTTGTTGACGATTCTACATTATTGCTTGCAGAGCAGCTTGACTTTATAATAGCTTGACCTATGACATTAGTACATTCTGCTAAGATAACTACCATCATCAATATCTGCAACCCTGAATCTATAGATTCTTCAAAGTGCTCCTTACTATTCCTTGTTATTGAAAGCTACAGTTGGATTCTGATCTTAGCAACACTTGCATCAAAATGTCTCTAGTGTGCTGATTAGCTTATTCAACCAGAGTCCAAAGAAAGGCCTGGTCCCACTTTATGATTTGATTCTGTCATTTTATTAAATTTTACAATCCAGATGTACTCAAGGGACAGTAAATTGATATGGCTACACAATAATAAACCCATTTCCACTTTAGGTTCTCATAGGTACTCGTATCCTAATAGGAATAGCATACATACCTCTACAGTCTCTGAGTCGATTTGTCGGTGTGTGCAACTTGTTTGATGGCCTGTCATATTATGGGAAGTTGTGTAGAAATATAATCTTTATTTGAAATTGGCACAGTGCAGCATGAGTATACATCCTCCTGAAGTAGTATAATATGTGGCCAAACGTGTTGGGTACATTTCTTTACAAACGCATCAGAAAACTCTGTTTGCCATAAATGTATAGTTATAGTGACTATAGATGTCATGATGCCCTAACATATTTAACTAATACCAATGTTGTACCCAAAGAAAGTACATTGCTTTCTATATTTACAACATCAAGATCGCATTAGCCTCTAATTCTTCAAAGTTAAAGATTTCCGTGACAAAGGCCACTGTGCACTGTTCTAAGTAGTAGAACTAGGGTTGACATTACCTAAAAGGAGAATTGCATTACAGTGGAAAAGACGGGGGCACCCAAATATGAAACAAAGGAAGCAGACATAATTTGGTGGTATAGTAAAATGTTATAGTTGCATAATAATAAAAAAAAAGGTTGTTTTAAAAGTATGTCTAGGCTCAAGCTGTTTTAAATTAGAATATGCATTCTTGTGTGCATTGGGTTCATTTGATTGCATGTTACTGGGTTTCAGGTTAAGAACAAAATGACTAAAGAACAGTACATTAAGATGAACAGGGGCATAAATGACAGCAAAGATCTTCCTGAGGAGTACCTTTCAGCTATCTACAATGAAATAGCGGGAAAGAAGATATCTATGAAAGAAACAAAAGAGCTCACAATTCCCACAAAATCAAGCAAGCCAAGTAAGTGCTGTTTAAAGTTTTTTGTTGCGTACTTTAATAGTCAACTTAAAGTCAATGTGTTTTTTCACAGCAAAATGTTATTGTCAACAGCCAAAGAACGCCCGACAGGGCTTTGCACAAGAACAGCGTTAAGTACATAACACAAATACTGATGTCGACATTTAGTATCAGGTTATATAATAGAGAATCCTGTGCATAGCAACATGTCATAATAACAAATTGATCTTTTAAATGTTCTTATTTGAGAGGTTTTGTATAGCGCTGGCCAGACCCAAGGGTATCGGAGCGCTTTACAACAGGATGTAGAGAAGACAAATACAGGATAGTGGCAAGGTAGACAAATACAAAAGTGTTCAAAAATTACAGTTCTGCTGAACGTCTGCGGTGCATCATTGAGGTAGAGATGTCAAGGGATCCGAGGTGTATCATTGAGGTAGAGGGGTCAAGAGGTAATCTCAATGCCTAGGGACAGCAAGTCTTACGCTGGAATTTTCTCTTAGGGTGCCGAACCAAGGACTGAGTGTTCGGGGAGAGGGCATGAGGTAGGTAGTGGGTGCGCAATGTCGGATGGCTGCCCAATGGGAATGCGATGTCAGGTGCCTGCCAGGTGGAGGCGTGTGAGTCACGTAATTGAGTTCGGGAAGGTGCGGTTGAGGTAAAGGGCTTTTAGGAGGCTTTTGAATTGTGGAAAGGAGGGTGTAGTTCTGATGTCGACTGGGATGGAATTCCAGATTTTCTGCGTGTTGCCTGCAAAAGAGCGGGATGCAGTTTTTTGTTTACGCGTTTTCAGGGGGATGAGTAGGAGGGAGTTGGAACTCCTGAGGCTTCTTGACTGACCGGCTTTCTTGAGTTTGGAGGCTAGGTATTCCGGTTTCCTTGTGTGCAGGTCTTTGTGTGTGAGGCAGGCAGTTCTGAAGCTGGCCCGCATTTCCACTGGGAGCCATTTTAGATCTCTGAGTGGGGGAGATATATGGTCAAATTTTTTTATTTCGGTGACCATCCTGGCTGCTGCATTGAGGGTAGTTTTGAGTGGGGCTATGTGGGAGAGAGCTGTACCGGAGAGGACTACGTTCCCATAATCCAGTCTGGACAGCACTAGAGATTGGGTGGCTTGTTTGAGGTCATAGGAGGGATGTGGGGTTTGATTTTGTTGAGGAGCTTCAGATTGAGGAAGGTGCTCTTGGCCTAGTTCTTGATGTGATTGGTCATGGATAGTTTGTGGTCAAGGGTGATTCCCAGTGATTTGACCGAGCTTGCCTGGGTGAGATTTCCGTTGAGGGCATCAATTGCTTTCAACCATTCAACGATTCGCGGATTTTCTTCCTTGTTGGAGATGAGGAGGATCTCGGTTTTTCCCTGATTGAGTTTAAGGCGGTTCGTTGATAGCCATTCTTAGACTTCTCTGAGAGTGTTGTTAAGTCTTAGAATGTCGTTAAAGGAGGAGGTTTCCAAGTAGATCTGTTTGTCATCTGCATATAGATGGAAAGGGATGTTCGCTTTTTTCAGAATGGAGGTGAGGGGTTCCATATATATGTTGAACAGTTAAGTGGAGAGAACGGATCCTTGAGGGACACCTCTGTTTACGGGGAGGAGGTCAGAAGCAAAGGATTTGATTTTTTTACTCTTTGGGAGCGGTTTTGAAAGAAGGAAGAGAACCATTGAAGGACCACTTCGTCTGCACCTTCCCGCTCTTTGAGAGCTTTAATGAGAAGACTGTGGTCTACAGTGTCAAAAGGCTGCCGACAAGTTTAAGAGGATGAGTAGACAGCAGTGGTCTGAGTCGAGGATGTCGTCCATGATGTTAAGGATTGCAGTTTCGGTGCTGCAGCCTTTTCTAAAGCCTGATTGGTGATGGTCTAGCAAATTAATGTTGTCAATATGTTTGTTCAGTTGACGGAGAACACATTTTTCTAGGATTTTGGCTAAGAAGGGGAGATTGGAGACAGGTCTGAAATGATTCAGGTCTGTAAAGTCTAAACCTGGTTTCTTCAGAAGAGGCGTGACTTGGCCGACTTTGAGGCAATCTGGTATGACGCCAGTTTTTAGGGAGCGGTTTATGATTTCGCACCAAAGTGATGCTAGGGTGAGTTTCAGCTCTTTAGCCATTTGAGCGGGTATGGGGTTGAGGTTGTGAGATGAGGGCTTGGAGGAGGAGAATAAATTGAGGATCTCAGATTCTGGGATGGGGTCGAAGGAAGACCAGGTAATTGGCGGTCGCCCTCTCAAGGTAGTTTCGATTGTTGGAGAGCAGTCTTTGCCGGGGGGATGGAGGTTGATGTCCAGTGAAAGTTCGATCTTGGTGATTTTTTCGTTAAAGAAGTTGGCGAAGTTGTCACATAAGGCTTTAGAGGGCTGGACATGGGAAGTAGCTGGCTTGGACATTTGTTTTTTGATGATGTCAAAGAGTTCCCTTGGTCTGTTTATGGCCTTGTCCAGCACGGTACAGAAAAAGTTGGATTTTTCATTATTGATATGTTGTTTGTACTTTCTTCTTGCTGATCTGAGTTCTTCGCAATTGTTGGAGGAGGGATTCTTTCTCCAGAGACGGTCTGTGGCTCTGAGTTGCCTTCTTTCCTCGTTAATGTTCTTGTTGAACCAGGATCTGGAGGGGATGTTCCTGGGTTTTTTCAGTTTCAAGGGGGCTAGTTTGTCTAGGATGGAGGACATGGTAACATTGTAGTGGGATGTGAGTTCTTCAGTTGAGAGGCCTTCCGGGGAGATGGGCAGGAGGAGGATATTTTCTCTTTTGAATCAGCTGTGTTGATCTGCAATATGATTCTCGACCATGTGGGGGGTTCTGAGATGGAGGGATGAGACATGATCTGTTGAGTGAGGTGGAATAGGATAAGGTGATGATCTGACCAGTCGACCAGAAGGATGTGATCTATAGTGATTGTGTTGTGTTGGGCGATGATGGCATCCAGGATTGCTCCTTTGTTGTGGGTTTCTTTTGAGCAGTGCTGGGTGAGGTTGTTGGTATGGAGTAGTTCATTTAGATTTTGTACTGGAACACTGTTCTTATCATTCCAGTGGAGGTTGAGAACGCCTAGAATGAGGTTGTTGGTATCTCGAAGAGAACAGTGAGCGATTAGGTCTGATAGGTGTTCCGTGAACGTGACGGGTTTGCCTGGGGGATGGTACAGGAGGTGGCAGTGCACTAGATTATTGTTGGTGGTTTTGATGTTGGCGGTTAGGCATTCAAAGGAGTTGTAATTGAAGATATCGAGGGGAAGAGGAGATCAAAAGCCTCAAGGTTGGCATTGTTGGCTTGAATCAGTGCTGTGCCGCTAGAGTAGATGGTCACTGAGGTGATCCCGCAGTGTGGCAGGTGGGAGGGGGCGTAGAATGAAAGTTTGCAGCTATGGGTTGTCTTGGTGGTTTTGGTTATTTGGCCTTTTTCTCTCAGGGAGGATATGTTAAATGTTAATGTTAATGTTAAATTAACTTGTAACGCGCACGGCTGCCCCAGCCAAGGGGCGTCCCAGCGCTAGCTGCAGGAAGATGTACAGGTAGAAGGTGTTTGTGCTGTCATAATGAGGCAATTGTACATTAACAAAAGAGGTAGGTTTTTATGGCTTTCTGGAAGGGTAATAGCTCCTCGATTCTTCGAATTTGAATAGGGAGTCCATTCCAGAGTCTTGCAGCGAGGTATGTAAATGACCGACCGCCCATTCTTGTTAGTTTGAAGCGGGGCACTACTGCCAAGTTCTGTCCTTCTGAACGTAGCGTGCGTCGGGGGACGTACGATGTGAGAAGTGGACATAGCATGGGGGGGGGGCAGTTTTAAGGATTTTAAATGCAAGACAGAGGGTTTTATAGTGGATCCTTTTTTCCACAGGAAGCCAATGGAGTTTCGTAAGAACCGTGGACACTGACTTATAGCGTGGGACACCAGTTAGCGCTCTGGCAGCAGCGTTCTGAACTCGTTGGAGTCTAGCTTTCTCTGCTACATTTGTCCCTAACAAGAGGGAGCTAGCGTAGTCCAGTCTTGACAGAATTGCCGACTGTACTACAATTTGGCGGGTTTGGTGGTCAAAAAACTTTAAAATCGGTCTAAGATTGCGTAATATACCAAAGCAGGTAGCTGCCACCTTTTTAGTATGATGGGTAAAGGTCAGGGCGGCGTCCACCCAAACTCCCAGGTTTCTTACATGGCCTTTGCACTCAGGAGGTTGGCCGAGTGTTTCTGGCCACCAGTTGTTTCCCCAGGCAGTTGTTTCTTTGCCCACCAGTAACACCTCCGTTTTACCGGCGTTTAGCTGGAGATAATTCGCCGTCATTCAGCTGGTGATGTCAATAAGCGTCCGTTTGAAATTTTGTGCACTATGACCGCCTTCGTTGTCCAGTGCCACCACCAGCTGGGTATCGTCGGCGTAGGTCACTAGTGAGAGACCATGTCTCCTGGCTATTTCTGCCAGGGGTTGAACGTAGACATTGAACAGGGTAGGGCTCAGAGCTGACCCCTGGGGCACACCCTGTTCAATGGGGTACTCTTTAGATAGAAAAGGAGGGGTGGAAACTCTGAAGGATCTGCCAGAAAGGAAAGCTTTGAACCACTTGAGAGCCTGCCCTGTTATTCCTATCCCCTCCAGCCTCGACAGCAAAATCTCATGTGACACCGTATCGAAGGCAGCACTGAGATCTAAAAGAATCAGTGCTGCCGTCCCCCCCAGAGTCTAATATGGTACGGAGATGTTCTGTCACACTTGGAAGAGCTGTCTCAGTGCTGTGGCCAGCGCGGAAACCATGTTGGGACCTATCCAGAATGGAATTGGATATCAAATAGTTGGTCAGGATGGAATTGACATGGGCTTCCGCTACTTTTGCTGGCCAGGGGAGGAGTGATATAGGTCTAAAGTTTTCAGGTAGGGTAGGGTCTAGCGTGGGTTTTTTTATGATGGGAGTCACCCAGGCTTGCTTCCATCTTATGGGTATAATGGCTGTGGAGAAGGACAAGTTTATCATATCCAGTAGGCTGGCCTAATTGTGTGAAATATGAGGTCCATTTTTATTTGGCCTATAGCGGAACAATGGTATAAGTCAGCAAAGAGGGATTCAGGGAATTGTCTGATCAGTTTATGTTTGAGGTTTTTTTTTTATTTCGGTGAAAGGTTGGGGGGGAGGGTGATCGAGAACGAGTTATGGCCATGCCGTTTTATGTAAGGTGAGGATAGTGGGTTGGGTGAGGATGTCGAGGTGGAAGGCATTCTAACTGGGATGATAGTGTGGTTAGTGAGGATCGTGTCTTTTGTGGTGGGTTATTATGTAGCTTGGGGGACGGGGCGGCTAGACGCTGCGAACGGGGCTGTTAGCGGTGGCCAGGGACAGGGCTGTTGGCAGAGGTAGTTTGGTCTATAAGAATGAGTTGAGGGTATTGAGGAGCAGTCTGGTGGGTCAGGGGGAGATAGGGAATAGGGTAGGTTTAGTCGGTTTAGTTTCTGGAGAGGGGTGGGAGGTGGACACCTAGGGGGGCGGGCAAGGTGCAGGAGGTAGTGACCATGGCTTATGATACAGCGCTGCTCACCTGCGCCGACTTCAGGGTGCCCCTAAGGTGGTTGCGACCAATCAATCAATCAGTCAATCAACTTGCAAAGCATGCTACTCACCGATAAGGGTCTCAAGGCGCTGAGGGGGGGTGCTGCTATTGTTCGAAGAGCCAGGTCTTGAGGAGCCTTCTGAAGGTGAGCAGATCTTGGGTCTGCTGCAGATGGGTGGGGAGGGTGTTCCAGGTCTTGGCGGTGAGGAAGGAGAAGGATCTGCCGCCGGACGTTGTTCGTTGGATGCGCGGGACGGCGGCAAGGGCGAGGCTGGCGGAGCGGAACTGGCGGGCGGGGGTGTAGAAGTTGAGTCTGTCATTCAGGTAGGCTGGTCCGGTGTTGTGGAGTGCCTTGTGTGCATGGGTGAGGAGCTTAAAGGTGATCCTCTTGTTGATGGGGAGCCAGTGTAGGTCTCTCAGGTGAGGGGTGATGTGACTGCGGGGGGGGGGTGGGGACGTTGAGGATCAGTCGGGCGGAAGCGTTTTGGGTGCGTTGTAGTTGCCGCAGGTGTTTGTGTAGAGTGCGTTGCCGTAGTACAGCCTGCTGCTGACGAGGGCTTGGGTCACTGTTCTTCTTGTTTCGGTCGGGATCCACTTGTAGATCCTGCGAAGCATGTGGAGGGTGTTGTAGCAAGAGGAGGAGACTGCGTTGACCTGCTTTGACATGGAGAGGGAGGAGTCGAGGATGAATCCTAGGTTGCGTGCGTGGTTCGTGGGTGTAGGAGCTGCTCCCAGTATGGTCGGCCACCAGGAGTCGTCCCACACAATAGGGGTGGTACCTAGGATGAGGACTTCCATCTTGTCTGAGTTCAGTTTCAGACGGCTGCTTCTCATCCACTCGGCGATGGTCTTCATTCCCTCGTGGAGGTTGGTTTTGGCGGTGTGCGGGTCCTTGGTGAGGGAGAGGACGAGCTGGGTGTCGTCGGCGTAGGAGATGATGTTCAGGTCGTGCTGGCGGACCACCTGTGCGAGGGGGGCAATGTAGACGTTGAACAGGGTTGGGCTGAGGGATGAGCCCTGAGGTACGCCGCAGATGATGTTTGAGGCTTCGGATCGGAAGGGCGGGAGGCGGACCCTCTGGGGTCTGCCGGAGAGGAAGGACGTGGTCCAGTCCAGGACCTTCTCCTGGATTCCGGCTTCTTGGAGGCGTGTCCTTAGTGTGCGGTGGCAGACCGTGTCGAAGGCGGCTGACAGGTCCAGAAGGATGAGGGCTGATGTTTCGCCGTTGTCTTGCTGGCACCTGATGTCGTCTGTGGTGGCGATGAGGGCAGTCTTGGTGCTGTGGTTGCGTCTGAATCCGGACTGGGATGGGTCTAGGATGTTGTTGTCCTCGAGGTGGCGGGTCAGCTGCATGTTGGCAATTTTCTCGATGACCTTCGCCGGGAAGGGGAGCAGGGAGATGGGCCGGAAGTTCTTGAGGTCTTTGGGGTCTGCCTTGGGCTTCTTGAGGAGGGCGTTGATTTCGGCGTGCTTCCAGCTTTCCGGGAATGTCGCTGGGTTGAAGGAGATGTTGATGATCTTCCGCAGTTGGGGTGCGATAGTTGCGTCAGCTTTGTTGAAGACATGGTGTGGGCAGGGGTCTGATGGAGATCCTGAGTGGATGGAGTTCATGAAGTTGCGTGTCTCTTCGTCGTTGACGTGGGACCAGAAGGTCAGTTGGTTGGTGCAGGTGGCGTTCGGGGTGGGGTCTGTTGCGGTCGGGGCAGATGAGGAGTTGAAGCTGTCGTGGATGTTGGCGATCTTCCAGGAGTACCGAGAAGTGTAGACCTGGATGGGCCGCCATTTTAAAGTCAGGCGCGAGGAGGCGATAAAATAGGGACTCTGGTTCAGGAGCAGACAGCTAGGAGAGAGGGTAGGGGCAGGAGGCAGTCTCTAGGGCTTGTTGCACGGCGTGACTCGCCTGCGCCTCTTTCAGGGCGCCCTCAAAGAGGTCGATGTCAGGAGTTTCTAAGTGGGCAGTCCTGGTTGGGCCACCATTTTGAGGTCAGGTGAAATGGAGAGCTCTGGGTCTGGAAGTGAGTACCTAGGCGAGATGGCAGGGGGAAGGAGGCAGTCTCTAGGGCTTGTGGTCCGGCGCTATTCGCCTTTGCTTGCTTCAGGATGCTCCCGGAGAGGTTGTACTCAAGAATTTCTGTGTGAGCTGTCCTTGCTGGGCCGTCATTTTTAGGTCAGGCAAGGCGCAGGGTTTAGTTATTGGCTCCGGTTCGGCGCTAGAGCTCCTGGGTGAGTGGTCGGTGGCAGGAGGCAGTCTCTCTGGCTTGTGGCAGGCGTGACTCGCCTGCGCCTCGGTCCAGGATCCTCCAGAGAGATTGTGGCCGGTAGCTTCGGGGCGAGTTGTCCTGGGAGGGCTGCCATTTTAAAATCAGGCAAGGCTCCGAATCGGAAAGTGAATAACTCAGGAAGAGTGCAGTGGCAGGAGGCAATCTCCGGGGCTCGATGTCAGACGCGGCTCGCCTTCGCTTGGTTCACAATGCCTCCAGAGAGGTTGCAGTCCGGAATTACTGCGTGGGCCGTCCTTGCTCGTCCGCCATTTTTAGGACAGACAAGGAGGAGAGGTAGAGTTATTGGCTCTGTTCAGCGCGGGAGCAGCTAGGTGAGCGATTGGTGGCAAGAGACAGGTCTCCAGGGCTTGTGGCCGGCGCGACTCACCTGTGCCTCGGTCAGGGAGCCCCCCCGAGTGATTGAGGCTGAGACCTTCGGGGCGAATTGTCCTGGATGGGCCGCCATTTTAAAAACAGGCGAGGCGGAGAGATGAATCCGTTCGCACTCCGATTTGAAGCGTGCACTGTGGGATAGACGACTTCAGATGGCCATGTGTGAAGGGTGTCCCGTGTCTGCTGATGTCGGTGATCCTGTCGGTGCTCCTGCGGTTCTGGGAGGAGGTGACCTGGGGTCGAGAGAGGACAGGGAGGCCCCTTTCACCCATGAGGCCACAGAAAGTAACCAGAGTGTGATACGGCAGTGCTCCTCGTCTTCCGGACTCGAACACAGGCTTGTCTGGCTCGGAAATCCGGTGAGTGCGCAATTTAAGTTCCAGGGGCTGGTTGGGAGGCAACAAGGAGTGTTTTTTTCATGGTTGTTGTCCGTCCATACCAGGAGCTCGATTTTTGTGCTCCCACCCTTCTGCCATCAATCTATAGTAAGTTTAGAGCGTAGAAGGTCCATCCAAAACTAAAGGGTCTACATCACAACCATCTGTATATCCCCACATATCAACTATGTTCAAATCACTCTGTTGGTGGATCAGGAATGGGCTCGAAGTAAATCCCCTGTTAATTCGCCCATCTCTTACATTTCTTGGGAAGTTTCCGAGGGCAGCCCGAGCAGCAAAAATAGGTATTTCCAACCCCATGCAGAAATCTATGCCCTTTTTCCAGACCCCTAAGGAGGGCGGGGAGGTATCTTTCCATTTTTTCGTGATGTCACGCTTTGCAAGTGTGAGGCCCAGTAACAATAGGTGTTGTTTGTACACATTTCCCCCAATGTCGTCTGTAATATGTAGGAGGGTCAATCTGAGAGTGTAGGGGACGTCCCACCCCAGTACCCGTGCCAAACAGGTAATGACATCCTGCCAAAACTTCAAAAGAGATCTACATGACCAAACAGTATGAAGGAAAGTACCGTCGGCCGCACGGCACCTCAAGCAAAGCGGGGTGTGAATGAGTTCTGCCCGGCAGAGCCAATGTCTTGTGTAGTACACCCTGTGTATGTATTTGAACTGTATGTACCGGAGTCGTGTTGCAATGGCAGCACCACGCGGGGACGCAAGCTCCTCGGTCCAATCTTCATCGTCCAATGGGACCAGGTCAGTCTGCCAGACCTCTCATGTGTGGGGAAGTGTTGTGTGACGATTAGTGACAAGCGTGCAATAGATTTTTGCAATCTTGTGTTCCCCCAATTCCCCCATGAACACCTTAGCCTCAAGGGGACTGAACTCGGGTAGGGACACATCAGCTTTAAGCCAGATAATATATGACTAGAAGCTTGGTTTTTCAGCGTATATATCTTGCTCTTTGCATTGGTGCTGTTAATTATTGACACCTCTCTGTAACTAAGTTAGAGTTTTCACACTCCGTCTTTATGCACACTGCAACTGCTGGTAGTGAAGGAGAGTGTTACTTTTTAATCTGTATTTGTCTTAAACATTTTCCTAGGAATCTTGAGGTGAAGGATTCAGAGGTATTGGATAACTGTGCCTTCTGATCCTGACCATCACTTACTTTTTAATTTGTTATGATCGTGCTTTGTTGGCTATTCATACTAACTGTTTTTCAAAGCCTTGGCTTGCAAGCACTATCGTCACACATTTCAGAGTATTTACAAGAACAGACAAAACGGTATCCTTACTCGGAAAAACAGCAAGTCTTCACAGCTCTAATGAAGCTCAAGTAGCCACTCTACCTGTCAGCTCCTCTGACAGGTTGGTGCACTCTGTTGTAACCTTCGTGTCCTAAAGATACATAGTAATCTTTGCTCAGCTTAACCGGTTGTTGGTTTTATGCTTCTGATTGGCTTTCAGTGTTAAATTTTATCATTCTTGAATTTTGGGCCTTTCTTGAAATAAGACTTGTGTATTATGCAGAAGAACTTAAACTCAGTGTCTCAGTAACAGGAAGTAGTAGAGACTCACTATAACAAAAACATGTGTCTTGCTTTGGATACGCTTCTCAAAGGGATGGCTTTCTGTTCCAGTAGTTTCCTGAATGTAATGGAATGAATACTTCTCATAATCAATGTGGGATTTCAGACTATCAGGTCCCTTTAGGGAAACCGAGAAAAGGAATGGAGGGATGGTAATAGGGAGAACCCCAGCTGAGGCAACAACCCCTCCGGAAACTATGCACTGCCACCCGCACCAGGTATGGCGGCCCGTGAAGGGTGAGCCCCTGGTACCAAGAGAGACAGGACAGCCGATCGATCCAGAGAGGGCACCACTATACTAGTGTCCTCCAGTCCGTGGCCCACCAACCATCAGACCAGCCACAGTAAATGAGCCGTTAGGAAGTACAATTAAAAATTTGGAGCTCCTAGGCCCCCAAATGCCGGTAGGAGTTGTAAATTAGAAATGGCTGCTCTGTCTACTGTTATGCCATATGAGGTCCCCCAGTATCTTATTTAGATCCTTAAAGATTGTCCGACGGGGAATCACTTGGAGATTGGCGAAATAGTACATTGACTTGGGAAGTATGATAATCTTCACAAGGTCTATGCTTCCCTTCACAGAGAGCCAAAGGAGTTTCTAAAGGTGGCCTGAGCCCGGAGGGAGAACACCAGCGCAATAAGGTTACTTACTGTCCAATAGGTCCGACTCTGCATAGAAAATCATGATTCCTAAGTAGCGGAGGGATCTGTCCTCCTACCTTAAGGGGCCATCACACATATCAGTAGGAGTCTGGGTCATAGTGGACACCAGGGGGAATATTCAAGATTCAGCGCAACTCACTCGCAGCCCAGAGAGATCTCCAAATTTTGTCAGATCAGCACTGTCAGAAAGATTAACGGTTAGGCCCTTAACATAGAACAGAACTTCACCTTCATATAAAGAAATTATATGTGTCATGTCGGCAGTTGGTGATTCCTCAGTGCTATGACTTTGCTTCTGACTCTGTCAGTCTGTCCAGTTTGAGGAGGTCCAATCATATGTTGAAGTGCTGGTTTGCTGTAAATGCAAGCAAAAGAGTTATTGTTTATGGGCTTAAGCACAGCAAAAAGTCATATGAGCTGTATTCACAAGATCTGCCAGGTGGCAATGGATTTCCCCCTGCCTTGAGAGTTATGTTTGCTGTCCAGTATTTTTCATTCAAAGATAAGGGTATTAATCTGACCGAAACTAGTAGCTTTTATATTTATTTATTGGTGAAACTCAAACCTTTCATATTTGATTGCTGGTGCTGTCATCAGTTCAAGACTGAACTACTGTTGCTGCTAAATTACACCGGTAGCTAAGAAAGCTTTGGGTTGATTGCAGAAATAAATTGAAAACATGCTGAAAACTGGGTTGTGGATAATTTGAGTTTCCATGAGCATGTCAGCCCTACACTCTGAAGACTTCTTTAGCTGCCTGTTACCTTCTCTTTGTGATACGGTGATCCAAAAGCCATGTACAAGTCGCGCCCTTTACAATGTGTTGGAAGATTAAGGCCATATTTGT
Organism: Lissotriton helveticus; assembly: GCF_964261635.1. Lineage (NCBI taxonomy): Eukaryota > Metazoa > Chordata > Amphibia > Caudata > Salamandridae > Lissotriton > Lissotriton helveticus. The sequence goes on from NC_136063.1 coordinate 579,062,157, forward strand.
GTGCAGCCATCATTAGACAATCAGCTGTTCTATGTAAAAGTTGGAGGCATACTCACAGTGTGGGAAAACTTAGACATGAAGGTGGAATGAGCTTCCGCTTGGGTTAAGATCCAAAATGGATCTTAACCTTAGTTTTTAGATCTGTTTTATTTGGCATCATGTCATGCTCTGCATACTAGATACTTCTGGGTCACGGCTGATTAAAATCTGGGTGTTGTCTATGTATGTGGTGCGTGATATTTTAAGCTTTTAAAATGTTGATCATGATGCCTATGTACATACTGTAATTGACTGATCAGACATTTGTGGAACTCCGGAATTGATCGCTGTTACTTCAAACAGTAATGGTTTTGCTACCTGTAGGCTATGTGCCAAGATGCAGTGGTTGCCATAGCAGGTGTCCACCTGAGCTCAGGAAATTCCCTGCACCAGACACAGGCTTACCTACTGCGTTAGATGCCCAGATACAGTTGCATATGTTAATGTTCTGCAGTTACAAGCTCCATTAGTACCATCTTCTGCGAAGTTCCACTTGGTATATTGAGGTATTGCCAATATATGCCTAGTAAAAGCCTCATTTGATTCTTTACAGTTTCATATTTGGAGGTATACATTTAAACAGGACTAAGATTAATTGAAGAAAATATTTGGTGCTTATTGTGGCATTGGTGACGTTACTGTATGATGTGATCCATTGAAGCGCAGTTTATAATGTGGGAACTATACCTAAATGTTTATGTACTTCAAGGATGAATGGTTTCTGCTTAAGCCAAGGGTACTTTTTGATAAGTCTCATCGAATAGTGGCATGAGCTCAGGTGTGGAAGGCCACCAAAATGTTCATCAGTCCCAGGGACCAACAGTGGCTTTTTCCATTTCCATCTTCATGTCATCCACTATGACCAATAGCTCTGCATCTGTACTATTTAGTGAATTGAAAAACCTACCTAGGTATCATCCAAGATTCTATTTTTATATGAAAAATGTTGTTCATCATTGCAACACTACCAACAACCTGGAAGGAATTGGTAAATTGGACACTTGCAAAATGCCATGATCATTTGGATTTTAACGGTTCCCTGATTACATTTTGAAAGGTTCATTCCCATCATCAGCGACGTTCTAATGCTTTATGTATGGCTAGGAGTAAGGTTTCTGTGATTGCGAGTCCTGAATAGAAATTTTAAATGATAGGATCTTTTGGAGATCCAGTATATTCACTTTGGGAAATAATCTCTTGTGAACTAATGGTAAGATTTGTGGAAATGGACACTTCAAAGTTGTTTAATTAGTGTTTAAAAACCTGGAGTTGTTTTCAATGGTCTATGTATATTGATTAGTAATACTGAGTTAAGCACAGTTGCAGGGATGGGGCTAGTATACTCTTACTATCCTTCCTTATTTTTTTACTTTGATTTCTTCTTTAGGAACAGGAAAGGTGCTAAGTTTTGGGAAAGATGTTCTTCCATAGCTTTGAAAAGTTGTTGCACCCTGCTGTGTTGTGCCTTTTGACCTTATCTGTGTTTTCCCTCAGTGGACTAGAGTAGTGCACTAGGCATGCTCCATGTCTCTGCAGATAATGGCTAACAATAGTGGCAAACTATTCTCATTAGGTGGGGAGTCCTGTAGTGTACTTCCGCTTGTAGTCAAGGTTGATAATTGGCCAATCATATGAACTGGCATTTTGTGGCAGCCAAATTTTAATCTCAAGAGTAAAATGTGTGTCTGTATGTAGTGGTGATTCCGTTCCAGTCTGTTTTTGTCTTTCTGTGAATGTGACTTACTGTATGTCCATTAATACATTCCTGCTTTGAAACTCTGTAGCTGGAGTGATATACTCATCTGCCTGGTACTCTTTTCTACTCAAAATGTCTATTAGTCCCCATGAGAAGCTCCCAGAGTGGACCCTCTCACCAAAAACAAGGGACAGATCTGCGAACCAGACCCCACGCAGCTCAACCTGGCAATCTGCCACCTAAGATACTTGAGTTCAGCTACCTACGCCTTCCACAAGAGTACTTGGAGAGCCTCAAGGAAGCAGGCGAACCAACTACTACTCGAGCTTGCTATGCAGAAAAATGAAAGAGGCTTGTCTTCCACTGTACCTCAAAGCATATTGGTCCTTTGAACCCTTCAGTTTCGGGCATCATATGCTACCTCCTTCATTTACAAATATCAGGGTTAGCATACATTTCCATAAGACTTCATTTATCCCCTATAGCCATTCACATGAAGAATAAGCAATACTCTTCCTTAATCCGTAGGCTGGTCATCAAGGCTTTCAAGGAGGGCCTCATGACCGGCCCCTCAATGAAACCTGAAGACAGTCTTCATCAGACTCATGAGGCATACTTTTTTGACATTGCATTCCTGCCCTTACAGTTCATATCATGGGAGCTTGCTTTCTGAATGGCTATAACCTCACTCAGGCACAATAGTAAGTGGCAACCACTCAAATTACAGAAACCCTACATTCAGGGTTGCACCTATAGAGTAGTATTACAAACCAATCCAAAGTTTCTGCCCAAGGCTATTTCTCCTTTTCATCTAAACCATACCATAAAACTCCAAGTCTTCTTTCCGCTACCCCAGCCAGGTGCAGAGAGAGCCGTTCATATTTTAGATGTCACGATGTACTACATTGATAGGTCTAATTCCTTTTGTAAGGCGAACCCGCTGTTTATAGCTTTTTGCAACCACAAAATAGTCAACCTATTTCAAAAGCATGGATTAGTAGCTGGATAGTCAGGTGTATCCATTAACCCTGGGTAGTGAACTCCCCTCAGAGTTTGCGGAGTTTTCCGCACTCCGCGTTACGCGGAGCTCGCAGTTTTTTTCCTTGCTCGTGTTTGTCAATATCAAGTTGGCGAGCGTGAGCGAGGAAAATCAACCTCTCGGTGAGATTTTTCCTTGTACGCGATCGTCAACATCAAGTTGGCGAACGGGAGCGTGGAAAATCAACCTCCCGGCAAGATTTCTCAACGCGGGTGGGGGTGGTGGTCAGGTTTCTCATTGCGAGTGGTCGCAAATGCTCGTATTGAGAAACTGCCCGTTCGCGTTGAGAAAGCTGCCGCTACTCGAGCATCAGAAAAAGAAAGCAGGGACCGCTATGCAAGGTGTCATTCGCAATGATTGCTCAGTGCGGACAAGCATCGGACACTGTGCAATCACTTCGAGCGGCATTTTTCTATCGTACTCCGCCGCTTGCGGAGATCCGCGCAGTGCGGCTGTGTTTTTTTTGCACTGCGCGGAGTTCCGCATAGTGCAACTCAGCGAACTCCACCCAGGGTTAGTATCCACACCTGCTACCTTAAAGCCAAGCAAGTTTTACCTGCTCCCACAGGGCAAGCTCCACTTGAAAAAAGGTCACTTCCAAGACTGTCCTTAGAAACATCCTGTTAGCTTATATTTGTACAGCCGCTACTTGGTTAACGCCACACACATTTACCAAACATTACTATGTGGATGTTCTTGCTAGACAGTAATCTTTTGTTAGTTGGGCAGACGGTCCGAAAAAACCTTTTTCACACATCTGATTCATCCACCCACTAGCAAACACTTAAACAGAGGGACTGCTTTATAGTCTGCATAGAGCATGTGCACCTACAGCAACATATGTTTAGAACGGAAAATATTACTTATGCTTTAATCATCTGTTCGTAGCATGTAATTCTGTTGATTCACATGTAACCCCCCTGCTCCCTGGACACTTGTGACTCTGGCTGCATATCTCTTTCTTTCTTTCTTTCTCTTCTACATTTACTTAGTTAGCAATACACATGTACAGTACTTAATTATACTGCTTCATACCACTCTCACCCGTTGGACTAAAGCCAATCTAAAATGGAGTTGGTGCCCATGTTAATGAAAGATGTTAGGAAAAACCACCATAAACCTCGTGACTGAAGAGATTTTGTTTTAAGAAAATCAAGCTGCACACATCCAAGCCCAACACTAGATGGCAGGAGTACGCGCAGCATGTGAATCTACAGTCATTTACTATACAAACAGATGCCTGCAGGTTAAGTAACATTTTCCCTTTTTGGGTTTCGCCTGCCGAAGGCTGCGCTCTGCGCAGCTCTTCAGCGCAGGTGAAATCCTATGTCGTCAATAAGGACTCCTGGAACGTCCCCCGGCTCTCATTGGTTAGCTCCATAAATGGAGGCTAGCCATTGAGTGCCGGATCTGTCCATCAAGGCTGGACCAGATTCGGGGGCGTTCCGGAGATTTTTTCCCAGGGCGGAGTTACGTTTTTTCCCGTTCCCTCCCCTTTCACTGAAAGTGAATTCAGATGCGCTGTCCATTCCCGCCCCCTCCGTGTGCCTTTCCGCCGCCCTTGCTGTCCTGTGCACGTTTCCCGCCGTCCGTGTCCTCTCCCGCCCCCTCCCGCCGTCCGTGTCCTCTCCCGCCCCCCTCCCGCCGTTCGTGTCCTCTCCCGCCCCCCTCCCGCCGTTCGTGTCCTCTCCCGCCCCCTCCCGTCGTCCGTGTCCTCTCACGCCACCAGCGAGTGCCCACCTCGCGATTTCTGCCCGCCTGCCTGCCTAGCGAGGGCCGCCGCGCTGCCCGCGGCGACCCGGAAGTACCTGGCCGGCCGGCCAATCCCTTCGCGGCCGGCCGGAAGTCCCGCACCCGCAGCCCGGGGGAGGGAAAGGGAAGCCTTGCTGTTTGCCGCTTCCCCCTGCCTGGGGGAAGCCTTTGTCGGTGTTGCCGGTCTCCCATGCCTGGAGGGAGACCGGAGAGGAGCCTGACGAGGGTGGAGCGGAGGGGGCGCGGGGCACATTGTGGTGCCCGCCCCCACCGCAAATCCGTACCGGCAGCAAGGAGGAGGGCAGCAGCGATCAGGTAAGGATCAGCCTGGGCCTGCCTTTAGTCACGGCGCTTCCTCGAGCACTCCGCTGCCCCTGGCCACGAGCACAGCGTGGAGTTGCTGTGGCGTGGCGTGCCGCTGACTGACTGCCTGCCAGAGCGGGGCGTGTGAGTCCGGGAGGGATTTGAACCCTGCGGTGCAGAGCGGAGACAGCATGGCTGGAGTCTGAGGTGCCTTGTGTGGAAGAGGGTCCCCTACCCCAGCATCAGATAACGTCAGGAGGGCTTCTCGCCGCTGCAGGGCTGTCGTAGGGAGCATAACCTGGTTGGGGAATCCGGAGAGCAAGGGATAGTTCCGGCCGACAGGCGGCGTCCTGTCCAGCGCGGGAGGGTGCGCCACCATGGCACCCTGGCGCCCACCGCCGCAGCGTGCCCTGCTCTGGCTCACCTTTGGGATCCTGTGCTGCGCGCCCAGACCGGTAAGGGGGCAGCTGATGGCGGGTGGCGGCCCGGGGCACTACTGTCAGGAGGTGCTTGTTTGGCGACTCTGAACTGCCTCTCCAGTGGCATCCGGGATGTACAATGTGTTGTGGGTGACTTTGAGCAAGATGTAAGGGGGGCAGAGTGGCATGTCGTGATCGTGCCCTCAGAGGTTGTCATTAAGACAGGCTCGCATCATGTGCAGAATGTAACCCTGGGTTTGGCATCATGGCCACCTGGCAGAGTTCAGAGGTGTTTAAAGGAGAGGATGGAATGTACCAAGTGCTTTCATGAGTTGTCATTAAGTTAAGATGGCATGCCCAAAGTAGGCATGGGTGTGAATGAGGGCACCATGGCATGTCCTGGGTATTCCTCTGAGGTAGGCATTACGTGCTGAATGTGTCTTTCCAGTTGCCATAAGGTAGGAAGCCACATGCTGAGTGTTACTCTGAGGTTGGCATTAACGAGGAATGGCATACGAAGAGTGTTTTCTGGGTTTGACATGAGAGTAGGCTGGCATGGGCTGAATGTCTGCGTGGCTGGCATAAGGGGCATGTGCTGATGGTGTCTTTGCGGTTGGTGTTAAGATTGTGTCACTTGGAATAGCCACAGGACCGGCTGGTATGTGATGAAGGTGACTCTGGGGCTGGCATCATGACACCGTGGCATTTGTTTAGCGTGACTTGGCATCAAAACAGGATGAAGTGAACTTTTGGAGTTGGCATAAGGGAAACCAGGCCTCTGCTGAGGATCCTTAAGGAGTTGGAATGGGCTGAGCATGTCATTGTGGTTGGCAGCTCCATGGAACAGTGTGCATTAAAATGCGTACATGGTACCTAGCATGGCATTAGAACAAAATGTCACCAAATGTTATGGTTCTGATGCTCACATCGCTGTGTTTGGCATGGAACAGACTTGGGTGTGCAACATGTTGCCCTGAGTTTCACGTCATGACATCATGTGGCGCATTATGGACTTTTAGGGAGCATTTTAACTAGGCAAGGAGGAAATGTGCCAGGTGTGTCACAGGTGTGAGCTACGTATTAAAGGTAATGTCGAGTCCTTCTCTGACGCTGGTACAAAGGTGGGATGACGAACTGAGTCAATCAGTCAAATAACTTTATTCGCATTTAGTAAATGCATAAAAGTACAAGTAGTTATCACAGTACGAATTGATCAAGGAATAATTCAAAACAGTTAAAAATTAATTGTATACATTTTTCCTTTTAAAAGATATCAACATTTATATGCATCCACATTACTGGAGCTAGCAGCTATACATTTATGAGAGGAATATTTGCAGTAATCAATTTATGATGGTAACACCCTCACGTGTGGTTTGTTCAGAATAGCCATGCACTGGAAACATGGCTGTGCTTTCTTCCCTGCCCCCTGGCTGTGCTTTCTTCCCTGCCCCCTGGCTGTGCTTTCTTCCCTGCCCCCTGGCTGTGCTTTCTTCCCTGCCCCCTGGCTGTGCTTTCTCCCCTGCCCCCTGGCTGTGCTTGCTGCCCCGCCCCCTGGCTGTGCTTGCTGCCCCGCCCCCTGGCTGTGCTTGCTTCCCCGCCCCCTGGCTCTGCTTGCTCTCCTGAGTGTGTGTGTGTGACTCTGGGTGGGTGTGTGTGGCTCTCGGTGGGTGTGTGTGGCTCTCGGTGGGTTGCTCCCCCGCCCCCTGGTTCCCCTTACCCTGGTTCCCATTCCCCTGGTTCCCCTTCCCCTGGTTCCCCTTCCCCTGGTTGTGCTTGCTTCCCTGCCACCTGGCTGTGCTTGCTTCCCTGCCACCTGGCTGTGCTTGCTTCCCTGCCACCTGGCTGTGCTTGCTTCCCTGCCCCCTCGCTGTGCTTGCTTCCCTGCCCCCTCGCTGTGCTTGCTTCCCTGCCCCCTCGCTGTGCTTGCTCTCCTGAGTGTGGGTGAGTGTGGCTCTGGGTGGGTGTGTGTGTGTGTGGCTCTGGGTGGGTGTGTGTGTGTGTGTGTGGCTCTGGGTGTGTGTGTGTGTGTGGCTGGCTCTGGGTGTGTGTGTGTGTGGCTGGCTCTGGGTGTGTGTGTGTGGCTCTGGGTGTGTGTGTCTGGCTGTCTCTGGGTGTGTGTGGCTCTGGGTGTGTGTGTGTGGTAGTAATTGCTGTCTGCTGAGCTCGTCCGTAGGGTACAATAGGTCTCACATTTGCGAGAGATTAAGCTAATGGCAATGTAAATGACAATGCCATTTATTTATTTGTTTTCAAAACCAACACATAAATACAAATTTTGTCATTTACAATGCCAAAAGCTCTAACTTTTCCAAAGGCGAAACCATTGCATTGTAAATGCTTGTTTGTTGTTGCTTTAACTCCATGAGGAATGTATATGTTTTTTTCTTACTGTAAGCGTAAGACTCCCTCTCCCCTCTGCTCGCCTATTGCTTTCTCCTATCCTTCCAGTCCAACTTTTTTTAAATGTCTTTTTCAACCCCATCTTCTGTCTCTGCTGCAGCTTCTCCCTCTCCCTCCCCTACCTATATGCTCTGATTTAATTATTGAACTCCTTATGTTTCTGCGTTTGTCCCCCCACTTTGCTGTTGCCTCTCAGAGGAGTGTACATTTTTCCGCACTATCAATGCTCCTCTTGCTACTGATATGATTCTTCTAGTTCTTCCATTGTGTATACTGTAGTACTTTGTTATTATTCTGCTGCTCCCTGTTGTCCCAGACTCCTTCTGTTTTATATTACCTCATGCTTTATTCAGATTACATAAACTGTATCTGAAAGAATTACCCTGCAGATTAATCCAGTCTGAATAGAAAATGAATCACCGCTTTTCTGTTGCTCTTAGCAGGAGCAACGTCTTCATAACTGATATTAGATTGAGCATGAATATTTGCATGTTTTAGCAGTGTATTCATTTAAACAGTATGAGCAGCGTGGTGTGTCATAATGAATTACATCTGCCAATAAGTCATAACAATCATTATTAACTGGTCATCATATTCTATTATAGATGTAGCTAGCGAGAAGCAGAGACGACTGTTATATAACTTAGAAATGGAACAGATGGCTAAAACTGCAAAAGCCTTAATGGAGGCAGTGAGCCACGTGCAGGCTCCTTTCACGAGTGCAACACATTTAGAGCACGTGAGGCCAATGTTCAAGGTGAGTTTCTGAAATTCGTGTTCCTATGAATTTGATTATATTATGGTGTATGCCATGGATCCAACTTGTAGAACCAGTGCACATTTGCACATCCGTTTTATAGGTAAGAATGGTATGTCCGTATTCTGTAAACCATACCAAGTATGGACTATAAATCCTTAGCCTTCCAAGAAAACGTGGAGTTGTTAAATTAATTTCAGAAACTGTGGGATGCGCTTTTCCTCTGCACAGGTGGTTAACGACATCGACATGGGGCACTGGGGAAATTAATGGATGCTACCTACTGTAATTGGTTTTCTAGGTTAAAAGCTGCATTTATTTGAAATTCACTAATTGACATTTTATTGGTCTCATTTACTAATTACTTTGCATTAAAGCATCATCTCTTGCATGTTGTTGCAACCACTCAGATGTAAAAAAAAATGTTTCTACTAGCTCCCTTTGGAAAACAACATGAGGCTCTGCCACTTTCTTTGCCTACTCTATCCTCCCTGTAATCTGCACCACAGTGCCCTTTCCATCTTCACTGTAATCTCTTACCTTTGATTCTGTATCCCTGCTGCAGCCTTCCTTCTCTTCTTTATTCGGCACAGCCCAATTGAAAAAACACAGTTGTGTACAGCACTCTCGCTTTGCCTCTAGATTTGTACAGTATTATGTGGCATAGTACATATATTGAGAATGAGCAGAGTCACTGCAACCACACAAAGTATGATAGCTGTCAGATATACTTGACTGTGATCCTAACTAGGAAACTAAGTCAAAATCCTACACGGACAATAGAGAAATACAGTTCAGATGCCTGGGGAAGTCCATCCTTATGGAAGAGGTGGACTTACACACATATTTGTGCCATATTTCATCACCTACGACCTCTCTACACCCTGGTAGGACAGTGCCAACATGGCGACTTAACTTCCTATTGGACTCAGATCAGGGGGGAGTTCTTAAATAAAAGCTACTGGAGAAAGGAGTGATCCAGATCAGAAAATTAAAAATATCTTGAAGTTCCTCGGTGTGACACCTTTATTCATAATGGAATACAGGCATTCTTAAAAACTGAGGTGAGATGGTGGGTTGAGAGCAATGGCCCAGATCGCCTCTGTTAGGCCGACATGTTTCTGCCCTACTCTGAAGTACTAACGGGTCTGGGACATTCCTCAGGGCCAGTGATCCCTGACTACCGCTAGTTGTATAGCTCCTATATATCCTTATATCGTGTTAAGTTAGCATAGGTACATTTGAGATTTAAACGCCATTTTTCCTTTCTTGCAACTTCTGCACACGACCCTTAATTGTTGACTTAGCTTTCAACCTAGTGGTTTGCCGTGGTGTATGTGAGAATAATATGTTATTGCTCTGATATCAGTTTTGTTTAATAAACCATGTCTGCACGGAGAGTGCTGAAGTTTCAGGAGCAACACGATAAGTAATTGTTATGAGGTCTGATCTCCACGCCTTCATAGTCATAACACAAGTGCAGCCTTTGCCAACTTGGGCTTGAGGTGGGATTGATATTGCTTTGCACGAGAATTGTTAAGGGACTTGATGCGGTGCACATGCAGAGAGAGCTGGTGTATGCTGATGTGATTCCTTCAAGCTAGGACACTAAGGTATGGGCCCGCCCTAAAACAACCCAAAGAGACCTTCTTAGCTAATAATATAATATATGTGTTAGGGAGGGTGAGATATAAGTGTTGTTAACTCTTATTCATTACAGCATGTTAACATGCTGTCACCATTCGCTTTTATGTCTTAGTAACTATGCTGGTAATTTTGCTACTGATAATAAGTATACTTGTATTATCTAAGATACTGCGCCTGAGAAGACGGCATTAGTAAATAAACATTTCAAATGCACATGTGTCTTCTTTACTCCATGTTCTGGTTTGTAATGATAATATAACGAAAGAGTGTTCATGAGTTCCACGTACCCTGAGGTACTGTAAGTTCATGTTCTGGTTTGTCTAAACATTGGGAGTTTGATATGTCCAATGAGACACTGTAGCTAGCTCGGTAAGGGGTGAGTTGGTTGCTGAGGTAAGTTTTGGGACACCCTAATTTGCCGAGGTTCCACTCCTCTGTGCACAGTTCTGTGTGAGTACAGAAACCCTGCGACATGGCGCCCAACGGTTTCGGTGGTCTTATATCATGACACTCGAGTAGTTTATCGTTCATGCCTTAACCCCTTCACATCCGTTTCCGGAAAACGGGGTGTCAGTGAAACCTACCTATTTTTTGAAATAGGTCTTTATTCAAGCTTGATTCATTCTTAAACGGTTTCTTTGAATTACTACCCAGTTGTGCTACAAAGTATTCTTTGTGTTTTCTTGTTTCCAGTACTGTCATGGCGGCGGTGGCTATTGCGCAGCATAGTCGCGTAGCGGTACGCAATCATCTTCAGACGTACCAGGTCCCAGTAGATGGGATGGCTGTGATTTTCGTGGTATGTGCAGATCCGGCGTTTCCTTACGAGTTGTTTTACTCTTGGGTTACGTTTCCGGCTGTGGACGCTAATTCTGGTTTGTTCCACTCCTACACCGCCTCGGATGTCCCGGCTGAATATACGCCGTACAGGGCATTGGAAATACCTATTGATCATTGGCAGCATCGAGTTTGGTTTGATGGCGCCCTCCCCCACTCTTTGTCCGCTGCGAGGTTAGGTCCACTCTCAATTCCAGGTACAAATTGGCCTGCGTTGGGTGGCTTTACCCCGCACCCGAATCACGGGGCTTGTACCCTAGCAGAAATTCGCAGGCTACATGTTGTTTCCATTTCCGTGATTCGTGCTTTAGTGCAATACATCGGTCGACATCTTCCTGGTGGTCCCCAGGGGGGTGCGGCCGCTCCCATGGAACGAGGCGGAATGCGTCTCAATCCAGTGATGGTTAATTCGGTTTTTGGAGCTCGTCCAGTTGACAACGATGACTTCCCATTCTGGCTAGCAGAGAAGTTTGATCAACTGGAGGCGGTTTTTCCGAATTCTACTCCTGCTGATAAACATAGAATGTTAACGATTACTCTACCGAAGGATATCACTCCTGAACTTGTTGACTGTGAAAGCTGGGGAAAAACATTTGCGGCAGTTTATACAAGGTGCTTCGGCACCCCGTCTATGACTGCCCTGCCTGAAATCATTAGACGTGTTCAAAATGATCACGGTCCAGAGGCAGCGGTTGAATTGGGTATGCGCCTGTGTGGTTCTTTTGAGATTGTAAGTGATCTCATTCTCTCCAATGTTAAAGGAGATGCAGTTAACTTTCAGGTGTCGAATGCTTTGGCTGCTCTGCCCGATGCCGACAAACCCCGCCAGTTAGCAAAGATTGTGGTGGCCGCTTATAAGACAATTGGCCGCACAAGTAGAGGTCTGAAATATTTTCCAGTGAAGGAGAAAAAACAACCTCAGGGACAATCTGCAGTGACAGATGTCCAGCCCAAGTCCAGAAAACAAAATTGGCCTAAGAAACAGACACAGGGGAAGAAGAATACACAGACTCAGGATTCTTTCCCTGCAGTACAAGCACCTGCGCAGACAGAAAAAGTTTATGATTTGCGCGATCGCGCGATGATTAAATCACCTGATCGATTTCAGGGTTCTGATCAACGCTCTCCTCGTTCCTTTCAGGAAACATCGGCCCCGAAGACCGGTGGAGGAGGAGGGGGTGGACGTGGACGTGGTGGCCAACAAGAACGTGGTCAGTCCCGCCAGACGGACGGCGCAGTTAAGCAGGAGGATTCTACGCCTAAGCGTCCGCAGTTTGCGAAGAAGAAAGTCGCAGCCTTAACAGCGCATAGATATGCCACAGATAGTGAGAACGCGGCTTCGGAATCTGACGTGGGCTCTGACCTTGCTGGACAGCGCGGCGGAGATTACCATAGTCAGAGAGGCGCTCCGTCCACTACTGAGGGTGACAGCGACTGAAGTGTTTGTTGTAATAGAAACAGCCGATACGAGATTAGCTCCCCCTGAAAGACTTTTTGAAATTGTCCTGTTAATTGAAGGTGACATACAGCGTACTGTCAGAGGGGTATTTTGGGAGAACCTTTCGTCTACGTACGACATTTTGCTTTCCGAGGCTGACTGGCCCCCACCTTTTGTGCTCGCAGCGCCGCGAGGGGAGGAGGTAATCCTTCCCAGTTTCGCGCACACTGTCTCGACTGAGCATGCGCAGCATTTTGCAGAAGAGTGGGCTCGGGCTCTTGCACCGGCTCTCTACCGCAACCAATGTGGTTGGGACAAATTGTCCCCATGCCACGAAATTCCTTTGCGGTCTGAGCCGCAGCCTCAGCCTCAATATCCCATACGGCGTGAAGCTAAAGCAGCCGTCGCAGAAATCCTTGAACAATTGGAATATCAGGGAGTTATTGAAACGTGTGTGTCACCAATGAATAATCCCCTTTTTACTGTGACCAAACCTGACGGATCATATCGTTTGGTATTGGATTACCGGCATTTGAACTCGCATTGCCGTAACTGTGCAGTACAGAATACTCACGGCTCTGCCCTAGTGGATAGTCTAGTGCGTAAGCGTTTCAAGACAACGCTTGACATTTCCAATGGTTTTTATGCCCACAGACTGGATGACTTTAGCTCCCAGTGGACAAGTTTTACGTCCGCTGGGGTGCAAAAACGCTTCCGGCGACTCCCAATGGGCTACAAAAATAGTCCTGGAGTCTTCACCTCCAGAATAGTCACTCTGTTGGAGGGAATCGATCCAGATGCATGTTCTTATGTTGATGATATTTATCTCACAGACGACGAGATTTGGATGCATCTGTGTCGTGTGAATTCTATAATTTGTACCTTTGCTGATATGGGTTACAAATTTAATTTTGCAAAATCGCACATTGCAGAACACACGGTGTTGTTCCTCGGCTATGAGCTGAACAATGAAGGTAGAGGCTTGGCTCCTCACTTCTTGGAGAAATGCGCACAATTGCGCGCTCCTACAACACTGAAAAAATTACAGTCTTTGCTGGGTTTTTTGAATTTCGGCAGAACTTACATTCCGGAATATGCCCAGCGTATCAAGCCTTTGTATGCTTTGATACAACCAACTTTCTCAAAATCATGCTGGCTGCCTGAGCATTCAGCCATTTTGCAATCCTTGCAGGCTGATCTGCTCGCTTCTAAATATTTACTGACTCGTGATAACCACACCAACCTGGTAATAAGAATAATTCCTGGGACGGTGGGTTTCACATACCTCACTTTTAATGAAGGTGACACAGTACCTATTGCTTACAAGTCACACTTGTACACTTCGGCTGAGATGCGGTTTCCCACAGTGGAAAAGGTTTTAACTGCTGTACAGATGGCAATTCTTAAGGAACGAGCACTGTCTCAGGGGAAACGCATGCTAGTGGTAACACCCTGTCCTCACTTGGAGGCAGTCACAAAAGCCAGTGTACCGAATTCAAAAGCTTTGCACCCTCGGTGGATTCAGTGGGCTGCGTCATTGTCATCCACGGATGTCATGTTTATTTTTGACGCCTCCTTACGGTCGCAAGAGTACTTGCAGTATGAATTCGTTCATCCTGCTCCTCTGGCTATGCGACCTTTGGAGGACTTCCATTGCATCATTTACACTGATGTGTCGGCGCAGGTTGCGCATGGCTCTAAACATGCCTACGTTTCCGCATGCGCCATTGTGGTCGGTGCTATGTTGAATGATGAGTTCATTTCCAGGGAAGTACACACGCTGCCCCTGGGTGACTGCACCGCACAATTAGCAGAGCTTCGTGCACTCTTACTAGCGTTAGAGTACGCGGATCCAAGTGTTACTACTCTGATTGTAAGTGATTCTTACTACTGTGTCCAGTCTTACAATGAAAACTTGTTCTTTTGGATTCAAAATGATTTTCATGATTCCAAGGGTAGCACAATAAAACATAAAATGATCTGGGTTCGAGTAGCAGAGCTTAAGGCTATGTTGCCACTCGTTTATGTGATTCATACTCTCGGTCATCAGCGCGTAGGAGTTCACGCTGTTGGCAACTCGCTAGCTGATGAAGCAGCGAAATCAGCAGTATCTACATACTTAGTTGCAGCGGTTACTAGGTCTAAAACCAAGATTGATAGCGACATCTTGGCAGCAATTGCTGCCTCTGAGAAGGGAAGTAAACATCCTGCGGGATTCCCTTCGAAGTATAAATACCACTTAAGTCCCGAAAAGGTTCCTTTTGTGACAATTCCTGATGTTGGGGAACGGCTGATTCCCAACTCGGATCGCAGAGCAGACTTGATTACAGCGGCTCATGAAGGTGTGGCGTCTGCGCATGCGGGCGTCTCAGCCACTGTAACGCAACTACAACAACGTTTCTGGTGGCGGGGACTGTACAAACAGACGCGTGATTATGTCCTTCTTTGTGACATATGCCAGCAGATTAAACCTTCAACTGCTACGCGTCCGCCACAGACTCAGTTGTACATTTCTAATAAACCACTAGGCTGTGTTTATTTAGATCACTGCGGTCCTTTTTCATCTGATACTGCGTATAAGTACATCTTAGTAGCAGTTGACTCATGCACACGCTTTGTGTGGGTATGGCCACATCGCAGCGCTGATTCACGGACTGTCATTAGAGATTTGCGTATCTTTATAGGGATTTTTGCCTGTGGTACCTTCCATTCGGATCAGGGTCCGGCTTTCGCCTCTAAGGCGTATAAGGATGCCATGACTTCGATGGGGGTCCAAGTCAAGTTTTCGTCACCCTACAGACCTGAGGGTAATAGTGTAGTTGAACGAATGAACCGTGATTTAAAGCAATCTTTGACAGCCCGAGTTATAGGCACTGGCAGAAACTGGCTGGCTCACCTCTATGGCGTGCAGCGTGCTCTTAATAATCTCCCTAGAAGGTCTCTGGGTGGGCGGACCCCATACGAAATGCTCTTTGGCATCAAGATGTACGTCCCTGACCTTGACGGTCTAGACTCTGTGGTTCGCGCCACTTCCTTTGACGCAGATGAACATTGCAATGTTTTACAGAATCTACAAAAGACCAGAGACAGTCTTGCAAAGGAACATTTGCCCTCCACATCGGATGATGCGTTGCAGATCCCGGTAGTTGGCTGGCTACCCCAAGTTGGATAACTGGTTCGAGAGAAGATCGACAACAAGAAAGAGTTTGGTCCCTCCTATCGAGCTCCAGTCCCAGTGCTTGGAGTGAAGGGCACAAGAACAGTCATTTTACCACCACTTCCAGGTCGTAAGGAAAACAGGTTTATTTCTATTGACAATGTCAAGATACACAGAGTGGCCGATTCTTCTTAGCATGACACCAGCTGTTTCCTGTCCTTCCATTGTGAGAAATTCAATTATGCCCACTGCTTCTAATAAAGAACCTGAAGTGGCCATCGAATTACCTGCTGTTTCCAGTCCATTATTAAATAATTTACCCGGAACTAACATTGATGAGACAGACTATACATACCCCACTGATTTGTCCATGCCTGACCTGCAAGCTCGTTTAGCCACGGAATCCAGATTTTCTTTTGACTCTGCTTCCCTTGCCTCGAAAAAACCCTCTCAAATTGCGGTATATGCTAGCCTGTTTAAAAAACATTTTTTGATACCTCCTTGGATATACATTTGGCTGGTCCTTTTTTCGGTTTACCTTTTTATGTCAATTGGTTTTGTGTTTTATTTTTTTCGAATTATGAATGGACACTATGTCGAGGAGAGAACTTGCATTACTCATTTAAATGGAACTTTGGCCCCACTTTCCTCTTCACATTCTACACACAGATTAAAAAGAGACTTGACTTTGGTTAACATCACAGCATGGCCTGTTTTGGATGGAATCGCGTGGGATGCAGTTCGTTTTCAGATTCATGGCCCAACGGAAGTCGTTAATGTTCCTAATGTACTAAGAGTGAATATGGGGGATGTGGTGAAACAAAACATTCGGTCTGATGATTGGGATGTTAATGCTGTGGAAAGTTTGTTTTCGGATTTGAAATACTATGCTGCTTTTGATGCTGAGGATTTATATTTAGAATCTGCTAATTATGGTGAATTGTTCTGTTACCAACATTATGGCAATCACTTCTTACACAAAACATCTTCCCGAAGGGATGCTGTTAATTTTACTCAGTGGGAACATTGCCCGGCACCTACACAAGGGAGTTCAGAAACGTTTCTTAAAAAGTATACTTATTTCACTGACTTTAATCAGTCCAATCCCGAGTCCTTTTATTTTAAATTTCACAAACAGCCACTGTCCAAGGTTAGACTTACCGATACAAAATTGTTGTATTCGAAGGCCTTCCTAGATCAATTAGTTACTGGGGGCTATGAGTTATGGAAGGAAACAATAGACCTTAAATCGGTTTGGGGTTCAAGGTCCTGGCAGGTACGAGGCACTGAGGCTTTGCACCGTGCATGTCTCATCCCGAATCATATGTTGTTTTTAAATGAAACCATTTCCCAGACCACATGCTTTGGATTGGCTACATCTAAAAGGTTAAACACCCCGTCTTTCCCGGAGTTGGAGGAATATGAGGATTGGAGTAATTTTACTCAATTGTCCATTAAAGATATACAGGCTCTGCTTCTTAATTCCTCCTTTAACATTTCCAGTATGAATCCTAAGGGTTGGCTGCTTTGGCACCGTAGTGCTGATTCTTGCCAAAAAAGATTTTTAAATATAACTGACGGTTTTAAGACTGTTAGATCTGATCCCCGGTTTGATTTGAGTCATACTGTCACCTCTTACTCTGTGGGCAAGTTGTGTCAAGCTTGGCTGAAACATTCAACTTTACCTGCGGTTAAGTATCACCTTTCCAAACTGAATGCAGACGTGGATTTGAATGATTTCATTAAAGGCCCAGCTAGTGGCAGGTCGAAAAGGTGGTTATATGGGGTTTACAATGAAATTTGGAAACTGTCACAGATTGAGGCTGCTTCACGCCTTAGGGCTATTGATCAGGCGAATCTTGAGAAAGTGCTTGCAGTTGTTGACAATAGCATTAACGTGCTTTCCTCTAGAATTTACACATTAGATAATATTGTGTCGTCTGTTGTTGATATTGTGCATGATGAAGTGTCAGTGTTATACCATGGTCAAAATCAATTACGGTCAATCATGCAGTTTGCATGGACACTTCAGACTCTGAAAATGGGTAAAGTTCCCTGGGGATACATGAACGTTTCCTCTTTATTTGCACCGTTTAATTTGACAGACAAACAACGCTTGCTTTCAATGCGTGATGCTTCCTTTTCTATGTTACATATTGAAAGGTTGGAATCTTTACCTTTTTCTGTGGCAGAAGCCACTGCTGCTACGTGGCTTATCCACGGTTTAATAACACTGCCTTTTGCTTTATATAAGTTTTCAAATTGTATGAAATATGTGCCAATAGGTCGTTTTGAACCCTTAGGTAGCGGTTTTCTTCATGAGGTCTGGTCACTCCCATACACATACAGATGTTTCAAGGATGAACAGGAAGTTTATCTAACAGGGGATGAGTGTACTGAGACGCCAGATCATTCTTTAATGTGCAGACACATACAGTTACACGGTTCATGTAACAAGGACCGACCGAATATGGCTTGCGTTTTACAGGGCACGCCAGTTCCTGCTATCATCCCCACGTTTAAATTGTTAGAGAATGGTAGTTATTTAATGCTCAATAATGAAAACTGTTGTGGGTTAATTAAAGGTATAGCTTTCATAGTAACAGTGAGTGAGCGAGTTATTTGCTGCAGAAATGTTCTTTATCCTCCCACACGTGAACATAGGGAGTCTTCCATTTGGCCACAGATACCGACCTTGGGAGCAGAATTCAGCGGCATGGCTAGAATAAGAGCTCTATTGTCCCAGAAAGAGGTGGCCTTGAGCTCGGCCCGTGAAACTTTCGTGCTTCACATTGCTAACACCCGTACGGAGGTTCAGGCTCTTTTAAATACTGATTTGCCTTTGCATTTCGGAGCCATGGTTCGTTCTATCTTTAACGCATCCTCCACAACGGGCCTAGCACATTTTTTTAAAGTTGTTAGCAGTGGTCTCGTGACTTCCTTTGAGAAGATTTTTGGAGTCATCCCTGCCTTCTTCCATTCTATTTTTTCATCCTTGTTTGGAGGATTCCCGTTTTTTCTTGCATTAGCGGCTGGCGCTTTGGTGGTTTTCTGCCTTTTTAAATATGGATGCCCTTCCTGTGCAAGACCACGCGCAAGTGCTACTGACGCGGTTTCGCAACCGCATGCTTGATTATTATGGCACACTGCCGTTGGCGACTCTAAGCACGGCGTTTGGATTATCTTTTCGGTTCTCCTATTTTACCTGTGTCCAGCCTGTATTTCGCTGCCTGACCTGTGATTTCCTTTGGGCCATTGATTTGTGTCTCTGCGGACCGATTTCTTCTGACGTCGATTTTGATCAACTGATGAGTCCTATCATTGCTCACGAGTTGGTTTGTTCTGACGAAAGGATTATGGCCTTGGCGGTGGCACATGGACTAATGGGTCCCTGGGATGTGTTGTCGGCAGCGCAAAATTTCTTGGAACGAAGTTTTCTTGAAAACCCACCGAGCTGTCCTCTGATGGTTATAGAGGATCCGGTGCTGGGAGATCACGTATGTTCCTTTCATCTTTTAAATTGGATGGCTGAACTGTTTTCGGATGAGGACAGTGACTTCCTCCTGGAGGCTGTTGCAGCTTACTTTTCATATACAGTCCTATCATAAACACTGCCTCAAATTGACATGCTGATTGATAGCATTTCCTTGATTTTCTTGACTTTTGGTCAAGACATTTTATTTTTGCTTGCCTATTGGCTTGAGCCACATTATACTTGTGGGCTATTTTTTAGCATTAGTTTTTATAATTGAATTTTTATTCATGCTCGTTTATTGTTGGATTCTGCTCTCATGTGATGGCACTTCTGTTATCTTATTTAGTCCGTTCTCGGATCATGGGGGGGTGTTGTATAGCTCCTATATATCCTTATATCGTGTTAAGTTAGCATAGGTACATTTGAGATTTAAACGCCATTTTTCCTTTCTTGCAACTTCTGCACACGACCCTTAATTGTTGACTTAGCTTTCAACCTAGTGGTTTGCCGTGGTGTATGTGAGAATAATATGTTATTGCTCTGATATCAGTTTTGTTTAATAAACCATGTCTGCACGGAGAGTGCTGAAGTTTCAGGAGCAACACGATAAGTAATTGTTATGAGGTCTGATCTCCACGCCTTCATAGTCATAACACAAGTGCAGCCTTTGCCAACTTGGGCTTGAGGTGGGATTGATATTGCTTTGCACGAGAATTGTTAAGGGACTTGATGCGGTGCACATGCAGAGAGAGCTGGTGTATGCTGATGTGATTCCTTCAAGCTAGGACACTAAGGTATGGGCCCGCCCTAAAACAACCCAAAGAGACCTTCTTAGCTAATAATATAATATATGTGTTAGGGAGGGTGAGATATAAGTGTTGTTAACTCTTATTCATTACAGCATGTTAACATGCTGTCACCATTCGCTTTTATGTCTTAGTAACTATGCTGGTAATTTTGCTACTGATAATAAGTATACTTGTATTATCTAAGATACTGCGCCTGAGAAGACGGCATTAGTAAATAAACATTTCAAATGCACATGTGTCTTCTTTACTCCATGTTCTGGTTTGTAATGATAATATAACGAAAGAGTGTTCATGAGTTCCACGTACCCTGAGGTACTGTAAGTTCATGTTCTGGTTTGTCTAAACATTGGGAGTTTGATATGTCCAATGAGACACTGTAGCTAGCTCGGTAAGGGGTGAGTTGGTTGCTGAGGTAAGTTTTGGGACACCCTAATTTGCCGAGGTTCCACTCCTCTGTGCACAGTTCTGTGTGAGTACAGAAACCCTGCGACAGCGGCAATGCTTCCAACTTTGTTTTTATACTAAAGAAACAAAAAAAAAGGTACACGAAGGAGAGTCCTACCTGAGTAAGGGTGCAAATCAAATGAACCGATTATGAAAAGAATACAGAGAAAAAAAACAAGGGGAAATTAATTTACAAGCTTACCTGAATGAGGCAAACTCTACTGTGATTCAAGATACGTAGACATTCAGGTAACACTGCACAGCATGCCACTGTAACGATAACACGTGACATGTGAGAATGATCATGCAAAGATGACATACATGCACTTTGAGAAGCATATTTATGTTGTCACTATCAAAGTGAGTATTACTTAATAAACTTCCTATCTACATATATGGACAGTGTCCTGTATGATGTGGGGCGTTCAAGGCGGGAAAAAGGGACGTACCACAGAGTGCAATAGTGGGATGAGGAGTTGTTTTTTTATTTATGACTCGCATGTAGGCCCACCTCAAGAGAGAGTTGTGGACATAACCACAGTACTGCTAGGCCACTTCTGCAAAAAACAAAACAAAACACAAGGCAACAGGGGTAATGTCCTCTCCTTGTTTCTTCTTCAGGGGTCTTCTCTCTTCCTTCCAGGACGGAGGACCTCTTCTGGACTATGGGCTTCTGGCTTTCTTTCTCGCTTGGGCCCGGGGGAGGACAGAAAAACAGGTTGGGATTAAAAACGGACTCTAGGGGCTTCCTACTGTCTTGTGCTACCGTCATCGGGGAAAAAGGGACAGTGAGGGAGTGATGTGTGCTCAAAACCGCCACCCGTGAGCCTCACTGCTCAGTGATTACCCACCAACCCCACCAGAATGACCCCCGAAGCGGTACTCGCCTTGGACCACGACCCGTCTCCAGGGCCGTGGCGTAGGGGCCCGGGGTGTCTTCTCTCTGCAACAGCCCGCTGGGTTCTTGCAGTGTACAGCTGCCGTCACTGGTGCTCCTCGTCATTCCGCTTGCTTTGTCTTCTTATCTGCCTCCTCCGTCGTTTGATTCCGTCTTCATTCACAAGTCTATTTATCCATATGTGACTAATGGATAAATAGACTTGTGAATGAAGACATTAATACTTTGCTTAACATTAATAACGTACTGAAGGAGATACCGAGATAATCATGTTAAGAAACTCAGGGGCCTAAAACGGAGTTTCTGATAGTAAAGGGTGAACAGAAAATGTTACACCAACGGGGAGGGGAATAAGAGCCCACAGTCTCTATGCACAATAACACTGGATACGAGCGATAAAATGTGGTTGGATAGGCACTGTTTGTAGAGATGAGTTTGCTAGCGTTGAGGCGACAGGTTACATAAGAAAATTCGCACAATGATCATGATGTACAAGCATTTAATCATTTAAGATTAGATGATGTGTAAGATTAATTTTGAATTGATGTAAGTGAATACACGATGTTGACCTTTTGCTATTATTGTTGTTTATAGTGTTCCCTGACGAAGGGCAATGATGTGCCCGAAATGCATTGGATTTTTAAATAAATATTGCTTTGGACGAACCACTGCGTTGATCATGTTTGAAAATGAGGTCCGGAGGGCACGGTTCAAGCATTAGAAATTTGGAAAATGGCAGAACATAACCTGAATGTGAAGCGAAACGACAGAGTTACACAGAAAATGTGGCAAAACGTGGAATAATATGGTTAAAACTATGGAATATTAGCAAATGGAAAAATGTGGATAGAATGTTGCCAAAAGGCGCAATGATGGCAGCTGCGACTGGTTTTGGGGTGACATGTGTTACCCCACCCTTCTTCACCCTTTCAGCTTAAGGCAAGAGAGTTTCATCCACTCGCTACCGCCTCTAGGCAAGGACCTAGGGTGCACTATGACCTCTCGGGGTGGTTTAATGCCACTACGAGCTGGGTGTCATCTGCATAGGTGATGATCTTTATGCCGAATGAATGGACAGTCTCCACGAGGGGGGCCATATAATATATTAAATAGCGTGGGGCTCAGGGAGGAGCCCTGAGGTACCCCACAGCTAAGAGGCAACCGGTTGGACACAACATCTCCTTCGAAGACTTGGAAGAAACGATCACTGAGGAAAGACTGTAACCATGTTAGTGCCGTGCCTGACAGTCCCAGATTCTGGAGACGGCAGGACAAGATGTTATGGTTAACAGTGTCAAATGCAGCACTGAGGTCTAAGAGGATGATTGCCGCAGTGCCCCCCTGGTCCAGTATCCTCCTTGCCTCCTCCGTTTCTAAGGAAGACCACTTATGGGATAAGAAACATGAGCAGAGTCCAAACCATTCGATCTTCACCAGCTGATTTTAGAAGTTTGTTTTAGCAGTCGATCATAATGGAGAAAAGAAACAAAAGCAAATACTTTTAGTCAAAAATACTTTGTGGTGTGAAAGAAAGTCCAAACAAACAAGGGTGTAGGACCATTTTACACCAAAGAAACAAAATACAAGTTGTAAAAATAACAATTTCACCAGATTTCCCTTCAGCTGCAACAAAGCCATTGAGCATGTGCCTTTAGTCTACATGCCATGCACTGCATCTTGCCTTTTGCTCGCTGAAAAAAAAATTCCGAGTACTGCAATGAGAAATACGATTTTATTATCAAGGGCTTGCTATTCTGCCTAAGATCTGTGCTTAGAGCTTTCTCCAGCTGTATGACAATAATAGGATCGAAGGAGAGAAATCTGTGTTCCATATGTGGATAACTGGATGCTAAAAACTCATACAGCAGTGTTCTGCAAGACATTTAGGCAATCTAGACAACAATGAAAAGTCTTCACATCACTTTATGAGAATCCAGTGCCTCACTCAGTATGCATAGTTCCTTATTTGGGTGCATTGATCAATACAAAGATAGATGTGTTCTTCAAACGATTGATGGTTTTCTACTCCGAAGAAGTATTGTGGTCTTTAAGGTTTAACCCAACTGCTTATCAGATCTCATCTTTCCCTCTCTAGATGCCCTCGTGTATTTTTATAGAACTGAATGTGAAAATTCACCGGAGGCCTCTCCAGGATCAGTAGAGGAAGCCAGCATTTGGGACATTGGACCAGCAAGTTTTCACTCTTTTAGTGGTCTTGCAAATATTTCCATTGAGGATGAAAGAGAACATGATGACATTAGGTCTCCAATCCTAGGGCCTGATTTAGACCTTGGCGGACGGGTTATTAAATCACAACGGTGATGGATACCCCGTCTGCCGAAATATAAACCACATTGTATAAAATAGGATTTAAATTTAGCTGGACGGGATATCTGTCACCGTTGTAACGTAGTAACTTGTCCTCCAAGATCTAAATCAGGCCCTTAGTTTGTAGTAACAGACGCTTTCCTCCTAGGACGAGGACCCACATCTGCAAACTTTAGATTTCAGGGTCATGGTTCAACATTGAAGAACCCCAATGTATAAATATACAGAAACTCCTTACAGTTCAGCATGTTTTATAAAGCTGTCAGTCAGAATTGAAAGATATCTCGTTGGTAATTCAAAAGCAATCCCAGCGCCAATATAATACTTGAACAAGCAGCGTTCGAATGGCATTAAGGTCACTTTTTAGGGGAACCTTAAGCAATTTGAAACCGGCTAATTGCTTGAAATCTCTTCATCACAACTGTCCATGTATCAGGAGCATAACGTGAACCAGTTGTTGTTCTAAGCAGAATCATAAAAGAAACTCACTAAGAGGTCATCTGCAGTGAAGTTTTTGCTCTTCAATCACTGGTGAAAACTCAAGGCTGCTTCACAATCGCTGAAAATGAAAAATGCCAACACGTCAGATCCATAGACCACATCCCTCTGAAATGCGTTTTTAATATCCTGCTTCAAGGCTTTGTTTTTTTTTTGTTGTTTTTTTTTTATGAAATATTTGGAGTTTGAATTCCTGGCAAGGCAGACTCGCGCTTCCATGTGTTGGTAAAGTAGCTACCATAAAATGGGTAATGATGATGTGTGCTGCTTACAGGGCCTAGAAACTACACACATGTGCTATGTGGCACTATAAAAAAATCATAATATTTTTTCACTGCATCCCCTAATCCTGAAAATTATCACAAAACTGAAATCTTCCAAGACAAGAATGATTCTGATTGCTCCAGAATGCAATGGCATTGTCAGTGGTGATTCACAAATATGCGTCACCAGTTAAAGGAACAACAAAAGAAATGGCAGTGCTGCCTAGTGCTCATTAATGCTTCAAAAACAGACAGTTTATGCTGTAAGAACCCTTTGAATATATCCAAGCGCTCTTGTTCCAGAACATTATATATATCCAAAGGGAAGAGGTTTTATGTGTTGTTTGTAGAAGTCAATGAGCCTGCTGATGTACCAGAAAGAATTGACTTTAAGCTACAGACTATATTTTGATGTATTTTGTCTTGCACGTCTCTTTGATGAGAATTAGCTTGGTGACTATCTTGTCCCAAGTGAAGAAATTCCCAGCCTTCTTTTTTTGTTTTTACTATCCCATTTATTAAATGTTTTTTAAAAGTTTTTATGTTATTCCTAGTCAGATTGCCGCCCCACAGTTGAACCTAGCTCTTCTCTGTGCTTATGAGTTCACGATTTGATAGATCCTGTTTGCATCATTTTTCTTGAGAGGGTCCTTTCCCAGCTGCTATCACTTAGATATCTAAGATAAACGTGCATATCACTACTTTTCTCTTTTCAGTTCCAATCACTCCAGCAGAAGAATGCTTTCTCACCCTGGATGTTGCAACAAAGGGTTTTAGAAAGTCTAAACCAGACGTCTCCAACAAGTAGTTCTGGAGCTGCCAGTAGCTTTCCAGCACCCTGTGTGAAGCCCAGTCTACTATTATTGAAGCTTTTGCTTGATTGAACTATTTTATACATATATATATATATATATATATATATATATATATATATATATATTCCAAAATTAAAAAGCATATATTCAAGATAGAAATGAGTGTATTTTTATAACTCATAAGCTGATGGTTGGAGAAAAATGGTTACATTTTTAAAATGTATTTAAAGCTATTACTTGAGTTTCAGAGATTTATTACTCACATTATTTGTTTTGTTCCCGCTTGGTTGCAGCTATGGCTGTTACCCATTTAGAGACATTCTAAATTGATAGTGCTTGTTTACTTTTGCTGCTGGCAACCCTGCCTAATGCACTGATGTGATCACTAGTGACAATCTTGGATGGGGTGATCCCTACTACGTCACTAATATTTGTAGTTTGGGATGATTTTCATTAAGCATAAGTTGCTGTTACAGAAAAGGTTGGCGACCCCTGGTCTAAACACTTTATCCGATAGAGACTACTAGCCGCAGATTCCTTAATGTAGAATTATCCCGGGCGTGAGACTGGATCCGGAAATTTTTCTTTGCCACAGCATCTCTGCGCGCCAGGGGCGGTACCACATGATTCCGTCCTGACGTCCGCGGGCGTGACGTCAGCGAGGTCACATAAGCCCCACCCCGGCGCCTACATCAGTTTTTTTTCTTTTCCGTGTGCAGCGCGGATCCGGTTCGTGCTCCGGGCCTGTTTAGGCCTTTCCCTTCGCTATTGCGTGTGAACAGTGTGCGGATGCCTTCGGGCTTTAAGACATGTTCATCTTGTGGACGCCTGATGTCGCGACGGACTCTCACCTCATTTGCATGTGGTGCTTGGGGGAAGATCACGGCTCCACTGATTGCGAGGCATGCCAACGGTTGAAGCTGAAGTTGCGGCGGGAGCGCCGGATGAAACTTCTCTCTGCTTGCATGTCCAGATCGACTTCGTCACCTCGATCAACTTCTGTGGAAGGTTTTCGAAGCAGCCGTCATCGTTGTCGTCCTCACCCTTCTCCTGTGCCGCAAGAGCGACGCTCTCCTGTCGGTAAGTGTCGCAGCTTGTCCCCGAGCGCTGGTTTCTGGCCTGTTGGGGGCATGGGTTCTTCGCGGGTGATGTGACCCCGCGTATCGCCCCCCCCTCTATCCACCGTTTCCCAGTGAGGGGCCGTCGAGAGACCAGATGGAGACATATGCGGCGGCTTTGCAGGCCTCACTGGCTTCTCCTCCTCCTCCTTCCCCTCTTGAATTGTCGGTGGATCCCTTGCACTATGCGGGGCCTCCGCGGCATCGCCGGCGGCTCCGGCACCGACTGGTTCGTATCCAGGCTCAGAGGATGTGGTGCCATTGGGGTGCGGCCCTACGGGGGTTCCTCCTTCGGACCACGGTGCTCCGGCTTTGCGGCAAACTCCTGCGGGAGTCCCTGTGGTGACGCGGGAGGTCGTCGGGGCTCGGGTCGCATCCTCGGCTGAGTCCGAGGTGACGCCGCTACAGCGCCGACAGTTGCTGGCCCTGGCAGCGCCACAGGGGTCGGCGGACCCCCCCTCGTCCCATCATGGGTCGAGGCTGGCGGGGGACCCCTCGTCCCTCCCCGGACCCTTCTCGTCCCTCCATGCAGGCGGCTGCCTCGTTGGAGGTCGAGTCGGCCTTAGCGGCGCCACGGGGGTCGGCGGGCCCCTCTCGTCCCCTCATGGGTAGAGGCTGGCGGGGGGCTTCCTGTCGCTCCCTGGGTCCCTCTCATCCCTCCACACAGGCGGCTGCCTCGCCGGAGGTCGAGTCGGCCTTGTCGCCGCCATGGGGGTCGGCAGGCCCTTCTCGTCCCCTCGTGGGTCGAGGCTGGCGGGGGACTCGTTGTCACTCCCCGGGTGCCTCTCGTCCCTCCACGCAGGCGGTTGCCTCATCGGAGTTCGAGTCAGCGCTGTCCTTTACCCGCCTCGGCTCCTGCCCAGCCCTGGTCTCCTGCGCAGTGTGATGTGGTGCGGGCCTGTCCGGCGTCTCTTTTGGTGCTGGACGACAATGACGACACCCTGCTCCAGGTTGCGGACTCTACGGCACCGGACAGGCATCAGGTCGTGGACTCGTCTTCGGATGCCCCTTCTTCCCCAGAGGTTGGGTGCCTGCTGGTGTCGTCCTCGCCGGAGATGGTCCGCCGCGTCGTGTCTTTTTCCCCAACGTCATAAAAGGACAGCTCCTTGTCGTTGCTGCGGCCGCGGTTTTCCCCACAGGTCCCCCACTCTTCGGTGCCTCTTTCTCCTTTACAGTCCTGGCCCTTCCCCACTCCGATTGGCTCAGGGGATGGACGCCTTATCTTGCAGCCGTCGCTCACAGGGGAGCTGCTTTCCTCACCGAAAGGCCCTACGGAGCGGGTGCGGCCTTCGCTCACCCTGTTTCTACTGCTGTGGGAATTTTGTGCATGGGGGATCCGGCTGCCCGTTTCCCCATGGATCATCTTCTGGAGGTTCTTCACCAGGGCTCTGGTGGGAGGGATCTGCTGCTTTCCTTTGAGGGTTCGCTCCGTTCTTCTCTAATGGGGACTTGGGGGCGCCCGCCATGGGGGATCCGGTGCCCCAACACCTTCTGCCCCAGCACCTTCTGGCATCGCGTGACCCGGTGTGTCTTTCTCTCCACCCCTCTGCCAGTGGCCCCCTTTTGCGAACTGCCTTTCCATCCCTGCCGTCGCTTTTGTCTCCACCATCACGGGAGGCCTGCTGGCTGGACTCTTGGAACCGCAATATGTTCGCTTCGACCAGTGCAGCTCTGCGGGTCCTTAACACGCTTTACAAATCATAACGCGATTTACAAATCATAATTACAATTCTGATTCATACCATCTCCACCTGGGCAAAGGCAGTACCCTCTCACAGCGCTTAGAGACCTGACAGTGATAACGCGCTTTAGAAATCACAATTCCAATTAACACTTTATGTGTGTTGGCTAGGGCCACCTCTTGCTTGTGGGACTAGGTGGAGTCCCTTGGATCTGCAGCTTCCCAGGAGTTGACTTGCGGCACCATACGTTAGATGGAAGGGAGCTGGCGGCATTTATTCTTCGCTCCGCTCTGGACATCTCGGAGGTGCTTGGTCATGCCATGGCTTCTTCGGTTGCCCTTTGCCACCATGCTTGGCTTCGGGACAGTGTGTTCCCGGAAAATGTTTGGGAACAGCTGGTGGATCTTCCCTTCGTTGGAACTCTTTTGTTTCACGCCCCGGCAGACTCGGCCAACTTGAGGTTCTTGGCGGGGCTTCAGACTCCTCCTCCTCCTTCTTCTTCTCCCCCTCAGTGACCTGTGAGTTGATCTGTTTTTTGGGAGCTGTTCTTTCGTTGGGGTGGGTCGCCCCAGTTGTGTAATCTTTTTGGTTCATGTGCCTGCGAGTCCTCTTTTGTTGGGACTGTGGCTCTGTTGGCTGCTGGCCGGCCCTTCTTGACTGTATCTTTTTTGCTTTGGGTTATTTACACCAGGATGGCCCTTAGATTAGGCCTTCTGCTTTCTTATCTTTGGCTACTTGACAAGCCTTCTGCGGGGTTTATTTCCTGTGGATCTTTCTGTTGTCCTCTGCTGCAGAAGTTTCTTCCTAAGAGGGTTCCCATGTCTTGGGACTTAACATACCCTATGTGGGGGAGAGGTAGCTGTTATATAGCTTGTTCTGTGCTTGGGAGTTGTGATCGCTTTCGGGCCTCTGCTCTCCCTGGCGTTTATGTACGTTGCAGGTGCAATTCTCTTCTGGTTGGTTTGGAATGCCTTTGATGGCGCCTCGGGGTATCCTTCTCTGGGGTCGATGCGCTGTTGGCCTGGTCTGACCTGCGGCCTGGCGTCATGGCTCTGGTTCCACGTCTTCTTGTGTCGTGTGTGTGGACCCCTCTCTGAGGTGTGTCGGGCCCTTCTTCGCCGTCCTGCTATCTGTCTTGGGGGCTGAGATAGGTTTCTGTTCCTCCCTCTTCAGGCACACCCTGCCCGGTCTTCCTGGGTGCCCACGGGCTACTCTTTCTGCTTCCGCCTGCTTTATTGCGTCGGCGCTATTCTGTCTGGTCTATTGACTTCTGGCTGTGGTAGGCTCAGCTGCCTTCTTCGCGGGGTTGTAGTGTAGTTCCTATTATCCCAATAGGCTCTGCGCATTGGAATAATATCTTCAATAGTATAGACCTAGGGCAGAGGTTAACTAGGTCTTCTACTGACGATATTAGACTTAAAGTTTTTGGTTTTGCCAGCTAGCTCAGAGTTCACTAGAAACTTTCTCGAATAGGCAAGGAGGAGTTTAACCTCCCTGGATAGACAAGAAGGGATTTAGTTTCTGACAACCATAGAACATGACAACTTTGCTCTCCCCTAATCAGGAGTGTATCTCTAGAGTCGTGTGAAAACAAAAGAGAACTTATTTTACTCAGTCAGTACGTGCATTCTTAGTTTCACCAGATTGTAGAGAAAAGGAAGAGACTGGCGTGTTCAATAAAAGATGGTATTTATTGATCAGTCTCTTTTCTCGTACAAGAGAAATGAATCGATATTATTGCGATACTTATGGTTAAGTAAAGTGCATACAATAAAAGCAGGAGTATAAAATAATACTGCAGAAGCATTGATATGGTTTCTAAGCCATATGATATTTAAAACTGATAAAATAGATACATACATATATACATTTGACTAATCGTACTCAACTGGTGCTTCTAACCACGCCTACCCCAGTGTACCTGACCTAAGCCTAATACGTGGGCGGGAGTAGATAAGTAGCAGTTTAAGTTAAGTTTGTTTTGCCAAGGGACTGACTCAAGAATTCTCTGCAAGGGGTTGTTCAGTTCTGTACCTGAGGTCTAGAATGATTGAGGGCTGGTATCTCTCGTCTCTGGTCTTGATATTCCAGCTGCCTGCGAGGGCTGCTTGGAAGCGCCGGAGCTGGATTTCTCGGCAGGAGAAAAGCAGTGTCTCGTTCTCAGCGCGTCAGGAAGGCGGGGCAGCGCGTGTGGGCTTCGCTCTCTGCTGGGCTCCTCAGCGCGTCTCGCTGCTCCGATCTCGTCACCACCGCGGGTGTTTGCTTAAAGCAATGTCGGTAATATTTATACCTGTAAGGTGCCGAGATTGACGTAAGGATGGACATGGATACGTCAATAAGGATGTCATACGAACGGGCTTGTTCGCACATTCTTTTGTTGAAGTTCTCGGTGAAATCAAAACAATGGCCGCAGGGATTTTCCCAGGTTGTCATAGGTTTGATTTGTTTTGAGAACTCCGTATGCCTTATCAGGGGCTGGAGGAATAGTGCTTGTCTAATTAGATGGCATGCGTTATGACATAATCAGATAACACGTTTCTGTGCCGTGGTGTGGCTTAATCAGATAACGGTTATTGCACCGTGGGTTGGCTGCTAGTTAATTATTAACCAGAACAGGGTCAGGAATAGGGAGATCGATACAGAACCTATAGGAATACATCACAGGGTGTGTTCCCGGTGGGAAGCCTTGCCTTCTTTCTGCCTCGTCTCCTTGGTGTATCTAGGTTGAGCTTCTTCCTCGCCTTGGCCTTGGATGGAGGGTTTGTTGCCTAATATGGGCGTGGGGTGATTGGGCCTCCTCTTGCCTTGCCCCTGCTTCCTCTGCGGAGTGTGAACAGGCGTCTTCTTCTTCTCTTCCTTCTTCTTTCTGCATCCCCATTGGGATGGGTGTTGTTCTGACTGTAGGGGTTCCCTTTGCCTGGGGGGACAGGGCTCCTCGCCCTGTCCATCGGACTCATCCCCTGTGGGACCCTCTGTTATGTCCAGGCTTGTGGGGTCCTCTTGCAGACCCTCCTTCCCCGTGGGTTTGGCTCAGGTATCTATTCTACGTTAAGGAATATGCGGCTACGAGTCTCTATCAGATGTACAAGTTACTTACCTTCGGTAACAATGTATCTGGTAGAGACGATTCTAGTCGCAGATTCCTTCATGACTCACCCTTCCTCCCCGCTCTGCGAGGGCCCTTAGCTTGGTCTTCCGCACTCGCCTGCCTCTGGGTGTGTTGTCTTCTGCGAGTGCCCTCTTTCACTCCTTCCTAGCGGGATGCTTGTGTGGTGCATTTGGATCCACTCCTTCCTTTCTGGTACTTGATTGGTAGGTTCATGGGTACTCCTGCATCCCTACACTCTGGTGTTTCCAGTGTGGGGCCTTCTCATATTCCCCCCTTTTTTCCTTGCTTAGACTTTCTGACTCATTTGCAGTCCTCTGAGTTGGGGTCTTTTGGCTGGGCCTCAGCCATAGCTCCTTTCAGGGGACGCGACTCTCCTTGATGGTGTTGTCTTGGGGTAAATTGTTGTTACTTTTTTGTCCTGGACTCCTTGTCCTTCACTGTTAATGTACTATAGTTGCAGGCTTCTTTCATCTGCTGCACAGTTTTTCACATGTTTTTTCTGTCTCCAGGAAGAATGTTGTATTTGCTTGCAGGGTGGCTGCAGTGGCTGTGCTCTGCTCTTCCCTTCTATGACTTTCGGTGCCAGGCACTTCCCCGAATGGGCTGTTCCCCTCCATTCGCTTCTTTCCTTTTTGTTTCTCTGCTATTTCGCACACTGTTCCCATATTCTCACCGGTTTTTTGTTTGTGATGGCTCTGCGTTGTGGTGCGGAAAAGTTCTCTGAAGAAAACTGATGTTGGCACACCGGGGTGGGGCTTATGTGACCTCGCTGACGTCAAGCCCGCGGATGATGTCAGGACGGAATCACGTGGTGCTGCCCCCGGCGCGCAGAGATGCTGTGGCAAAGAAAATTTTCCGGATCCAGTCTCACGCCGGGGGATAATTCTACGTTAAGGAATCTGCGACTAGAATCGTCTCTACCAGATGCATCCTTACCGAAGGTAAGTAACTTGTACGTTAATTATAGTTCCACCCATACAGGGATGGAAGCACCAAGTCTGTCATAGGTTGCTAGATTGTATCCAGAATAATAACCTGCCTTAATCGTTGATTTCAGGTAATCCTAGGATCTCTTGAGTTGTCAAAAGCAGATACAGCAGCTAGTCTGAGAAATTTCCATATGGTTGTAATTTGGAGAGCACAGACCTTGTGACCATTTCACCCATTTACAACATACTACAGTCTAGACCCTGAATCGAGTGCAGACATCCAAGGTGTTATATTCCAGCACTAGGACCATGTAGCGAAGCAGCTTATTTCTTACATTGTCCTATTATTTCAGCAGTAACCTTTTGCACATATTTGTGTGCACGACAATGTTGGATTAGTTTCCCTGATACTAAATTTGTTTACACATCTAGATTTGCACATTATAACAATACCCTGAACATCATGTGCAAGATCTCATGTTGCATTATGTACAAATGTCATCTCTATCTTCATCCACGGGGCGACAGGGCTATCTACATATCCATAACATCCCTAATCTATACGCACATCGCAAGGCTGATTTCTATTATGAAAATGAGCATCCCGATTGATTAGCAAAGGAGGCTCTTCTGCGGACACCGAGGGTCCTTGCATGCTGATAAATTACCATGCAGCATTCTGACATCTTGTGAGGGGTGTCCAGTTTGTAAACAAGACTAGGTCCTTCATTCTATCCCACCAGGTAATGGAGTTGGATCATCCCTTGGGGGGGATTCTTGGCTCTACACCTACCCCCATTCTAGGTACACTTAATGTAGGGTTCACATAGTATGAGTATGCTCGATTACTGCCTTTTTTATATGCTGCATACATACATTGTTTTAGCACCATGGTAGACTATATCTGCTTGTAATCACTTTTATCTGTTTCTGTCTATTAATCATTGCAGCACATGTGTTCTATATGAGATTAACGTTGGTACAATAAATCTATTGAAAATGTCCCACTGTGTATTCTCGGTATACTTCTGTAAGAAAAAGACAGCACGAGTGACTGAGCTAAAGGTTCTCTACTGTTTCCACGATCCTGAGGGGTCCGAATTGTCATGGTCAGTGGTTGCCAGAAACCATTCGCTCCCTGGTAGGCTAAAGGGGCTTACGGTGGCACTGTGAGCTAGCTGGTCTATAGGCCAACACATCCTGCGGGGGTGTCTAGAATCAGTCTTGACACCAAACCCCTAGTTTATGTTGTCCAAACAATGCGCAGATTCTATGGATTAGTAGGAACTACTCTACAAAGGGGGGCGAGACTTCTCGTTGGAATCTTCTAGGTTAGCTGGCATCACTTATCTTGCTAGCTAGGTATTTCCTATAGTGTAATAACTAGACCAACGTATATTACAGTTCCAAATTGTAATCACGACACAAGGTGCCCTAAAATGATGCAGTGGTGAAAGAGGGTGATTTAAGACATGAACATTCGAAGCTAATCTGTGCATAACTTACTAAATGTGTGTAATAAATTACTAAGAAAATTAAGCCAAAAAAACTAAGTTGGAAAAAACTAGACCAACATTTATGTTTGAGCTTAAGGTGCTTAGGATTCATTGATTTTATTATCTTTTTTGTAAGTACAAGCCTGAGTCCAGTGCCTCAACATTATTTTGTGTGAAGTGCCCTCTTTGTACACAAAACTGACATAAGAATAACCCTACCCGCACCGCTCACAAGTCCCTTCTGCCCAACACTCTTGTGTATCTCAGTGCCTATAAAAGGCATCCATACTCAGGGGTGTGGAAATTTTTACAAAATCTACTTGGCCAGGGGACAAAATGTTACACAAATCTACTTGTCCTGGGAAGGTAACTGCTTGCCCCGCCTACTCCATAAATCACTAAGGTAGATCTGCACGAAGAGAACTTGCACTGCAATCAGTGCATCATACTGAGCAATATATATTTTAAGTGCAAGTCCAATTATGCAGTGCATGGTCATGCACTCTCAAATGCAACTGTTGCACTGGGTTGTTGTACAGCATGCATGCAGATGTATCACTGTGCACTGCATCCAATAATCAACTAGTGTGCATATAACACATTTTCATATGTTGAGAAATAGTGCCTAAAGGCAGATTGCAGACTGGTAATGGTCTAAATTTCTTGAAGTGTTTTTGGCACAGACCAGACTGCATTGAAATATGAAGCTGTAGGACAGAAGGGCGGTCTTCATCATAGGGCCAACTCATATCTGTCCAGCTTAAAAAATACTCAGATGTGATGCTCTCACAAACTTGTGGATGAGAATGACTGCACTGCTTGGCAGAGCTTATGAACGATTTGTGGTGCAGCAAAATCACATAGCAGATGTGATGTGGTTCACTGAGGCAGTACCTAAAAATACAAATACACAAGAGGCAGTAATAGGCAGTTAAATCAATCTCTCCTTTTACATTTCTGTGTGGTGTGTTTATATTCTTGTGCACTCACTGCTACATCTCCACATTCTTCTTCCACACAAAGAGCATATGCAGCACTGGCAGTAGCAGACTGTACAGGGTTATCTCATGCATATCGTAATGGGAGCAGCAGAGTAAGCTACCCTAACATGAAGAGGTGCAGCTCAGCAATTTATGTTCAAGTTTGTCTCCCTCAGATATGTAGGACATGTATCAGCTACATGTGAACATTTTCACAGACACACAGCTGGAAAGCAAGCGAAGGGAAGGAGTGTTAGGTTGAAAAGACAGTAAATATACAAGTGAAGAGCTGAGCATCATTGAGATGGGGGCTAGTGAGTAACTGCAACCACTCAACATTTCATGTCATACCTAGCAAGGACGCCTAAGCTCAGTCATAGTAGAGTTGGAAACACTGTCCTGGCCTCTTGAATAGTCAAATGCTATCTGGCGAATGAAGTTTGTTTATACTTCAGCGGAATTTAAAAATCTAATAATAGCTGAACACCCAAAAGCACCACTAATTCTATGTTCTCTAGTGACATATTGGGTCTGGTGGCTTGGTGGACGAATGCGTCCATTGTAGGGCCCTGCCTTTGACCTCATGGTCACAAGTTCACATCCCACCGGGTGCACTTAGCCTTTCATCCTTCTGAGGTCGATAAAATTAGTACCATTGACTTGGGTAACAATAAACATCTATTATTCCGCGCAAAAATACCCCTCTGGATGAATGTGTGCTTTACAAATGCAGGTTATGTTATCAAGCAAGGACACAGGCCTAAACACTGAGGCACTTTCCTTGCACCTCTTGCACTGATGGTGGTAGAATCTGAGTTCAAGTTGCCGGATTCTTTCCTTTCACTTTTAAAAATAGGAAAGCTTCAGAGTCTGCTTCATCTGTGAAAGGAAAGCATCGTGCTTGTCACATGAGCCTGGTACGGGCGTTTATTTTTTGCAGTTTGTTTATATATCACGATCACGACCAAAAGGTATTGGAGTGCTTCTCATGAGCACCAGTTACATTACACAAGGTCATGTTCACTTTTCGTTTTAAGCTAGAGCAGATTGAGTGATCTACCCCAAATCACAGGATGTTTAGCAATGCTGAGATTCAAACCTGGTCCCCAAGGTTCAAAGTCAGGCAGCTCTGGTTGTAACAGGGAAGTCAGGAGCGGGGTAGGTATGTGTGTGTGTGTGTGTGTGTGTGTGAAGGGCCTAGGGATGGTGATTGGTAAAATGTTAGGGCATCCCCACTCTCTCTTCCTAATAAGGGGACTCTTTGCTCCGTTCACTCTGTCTGGAGTCTGTGACAGGAGGCCCTGGCCCTACCTCTTCTCCTGTCCTACTCTCCAAACCCCATGGCAGAAAGTCCTGAATACAGCATTCAAAGGGCAGTGTGAGTGCAGCGGTGGTAGCAGGATTAGCTTGCGAGGCTGGAGAATGTGCTGTCTGCTCAGTGGTTGAATTGCATAAAAAAATGTATAGGAACTGTGAGCCTGCACGAAATGGGGGAGGCAGTGTTAGTGAGTCTGGAGGCGGGGTCAAAGCAGTGGCTAAAAAAAAAAATATATATATATATATAAAGATATATGTATATTCTAAGTTTTTATGGTCTTTCACCTTCAAGGTAAACTACATGTCACATGGAGAGCTTTAATTGAAACGATAATCAGTGAGACATTATGAAACCTCTATTAGTTCTTGCACTGGCCAACCAGTGAACATTTAGCAAAGCAGGCACGAATCTCTCTGACAAGTCGTCCTAGGCACAGGCACCCACAAGTGCAGACTGCACATGCATCCCTGTGCACAGGTGACTGCATGTTTTGCTGCAGATTTCTGATGCTAGCCACAGGCAGCCGTCCTGCAGGCCACTGAACTCCACCAGAGACAACATCAAACTGTCAAAAGAGCCGGGCCAGCCTTTGAGTGGCTCGGGTTGAGGTGGAAGCTGTGAGATGCCACTGGGTCTCTGCTGAAGGAGATGGAAGGGGCAATGAAACAGCTCTGTATACGTGGCTTCATACAGCACTCCGGGTCCTCAAAAGCCAAGCAGTTATTTTAAAAGGTGATTACACAGGCACATGCTCCCGGAAAATAGCAGGAAAGAGAGAATGAAATGTTGGTGGATGATAGAAAAATAATGCGAAGGAGAGAGAACGAGACCGATCCTGTTAACTCATGTCACATTGGGTGAAATGTGAGGCGCACACTCTATTAGCCCCCCCAATGAATGAGTGTGTGCGCTATGTGACTGATTCGGGACACTGGCATTTCAACATCTCTTCATCTTTACACATATTATATAACAGCATACAGAGGCTCCCTGTTCACCATCTCAATTATTTTCCGGGCAAAAAGTAGTCGACTTCAATCAGGCGCTGTGCAGGTAACTGATTGCAACTTCTGTCCCTAAAGGAAATGAATACAAATCACCTATCCGCCCCACCAGTTTTACAATCCACCAGCTGTCAAGGACAATACGAGGTAAAACTATTAATTTGCTCTAATGCTTCAACGTGGTATTGCTGAGATACTAAGCGCGGGAATTTTACATGTTTACGAACCGGTACAATTCTTGAATGGCAAATTTAGTATAAAATGTGTAGTTACATTGCAGAGCTCCACTTAAAAAACAGTCCGGTCCAAACCCCATGTTAGCGCGCTCTGTTTTCTCGAGTTGACTCGGAACTGGACACTAGCGTAATACTGTTATTTTGACTGCGATCAGTTGAGCTCTCAGCAGGATTTTTGCGTTTCTTTTTTCCTTTGCAAGCAGAGAGGATAACGTTAACTGCATTCCTATAGCCCTGATGCCGCAAGTTGACTTTGCATTAGCCTAGTAACATTAATGCTACACTTCTTACTCACCTCGGTCTCAGGTCGCACCCCAGCAGCGAGCTATTTGTGCTGCCCTCTAGTGATAAAATGGAGACAGCTTCCTCATGGTTCTGCACGTCCACCCCATTGATATTTAGAAAGAGAGACACCAGATTACGTACACTGCCGCTTGTTGAGACTGACGTTTCAGTCCCCCAGCCAATCACTGGGTAGAACCAGTCATGGGCTGCTAGCCAATCAGAGGCCTCAAAAGCGTCTCCGGCCTTTCTGATTGGTTGTGAGTCCCAGAGTGCTCAAAGCCTGTCTTTTTTACACGATTTTTTTACGCGATTTAATGTCTACTTGTCCATCGGACAAAATAGACATTAAATCTTCTTGCCCGTGGTAAAAATCAACATGGCTCGGGCGTCGGGCGATATGATTCCCCCACCCCTGCATACTCCACCATATCAGGCAAGTACAGTATCCCATCTTCACCTGGTGGTTGCATTGCTATCTTAACACCCCTATCTCACTTTCAGTAAGACATACTACTATCAAATGAACAAGACACATGCCTTCCTTATGTTTCATAGACCCATATTCCACTAGTGACATATAGTTTTCAGGGAAAATATTGGAGTTATGTTCAATTGAGTGGCTCTTGTTTTTCAGGGTTAGTAACATGCAGTCCTCCCTATAGCAATAGTTAATTTGGGGATATTTGTGCACCTGTGTTTCACTAGTTTAAGGTGCTTCAATGTCAGAAATAAGTATAATGCTGGGCTGACTGCGGGGGACTGTAATAGGAAGGGGTTATTACAGAGAATTCAATAGAGTTGCTAGTACATTTTAATCCCAGTGCAATGTGTATGTCGTGCAGAATTTCCCTCCAGAACTCCGCTAAGTGAGAGTGTGCCCCAAGTGCCTGGGTCAATGTGCTCTTTCTTCCAAAAGCTCCTTTTCCAAACACTCAGTAGACCTGGAGGAGACCATATTCTTAAATTTGACCATAACTTAGTTCCATCTTCAGCTTCAGGAGTGTGAGATTTGGAGTACGGTCCTAGCACTTGAGAATGCCCATGCCTATGCGGAGACAAATCCTCATTAGTCAAATCAACTTGTAGATCCTTAGAGCAACAGACTTGATATACACATGCTTTGGTGACTGATCTACCCACCTCACACTCGTATTTAGCAGTGACATGAGATCACTCCCTTTGGAAGACTTCTGCAATAGCAGCTTATTCAAGACACTGCTGCTCGCTTGACTGATGATCTGACTAAATTCGACCAAATGTTTCCCATGTTGAGATAATTACATTGGCTCCAGATTGACGGCATAGTGGCCTTCAAAGTCATGACCAATGTTCACAGAGCAGTGTGTGAGGGTGTCCCTCATTTTATGGCTTACAAATTTGCATTTCACAATTTGGCCAAAGGTTATCTGTTAGCCCAGCAATTTATTCTGGTCATTCCTCAGGTGTGGACAGTCATATATTTTGACAGATCAGTCCTTTTCCGTAGCCGCTGTCAGGGTCTGGAAATGCATTCTGCTAGATTGACGACGGCAGGAGGCTTCCCTGTCTCCTTTTAAAGTGTGACTGAAAACATTTACTTTTAAGCACCAAATTTTCTCATATTGGGTGTTGCAAATGGCTTATATCTTCACTGCTATGAAGCGATCTGCGTACTTGCATTATAAAACTGTCTATAATATCATGTTTCACATGGGTGTATTACCTATGTATATTTGAACATCTCCCTTTTTATGTCGCTTGATGGCAGGTATGTTCCCCTTTCCCATGCTTTAATGCCATTTCCACCAAGTCCTAGCTTGATAAATAATGGCTGAAGAAGGAAAGGAAGGTGGTATTCTGAGGGGTCAGGTAAACTTGCATTTCTTAAGAATCTTAACCGTGGTGCTACATAGATTGGAAGAGGGTCAATCTATAGACTCTGGGCTTCCAGCCCACGCCTATAGTGAGACATTCACATGAAAGTATTCTATAAAGTACTGTTGTCTGCTTTATTTATTTATTTATTTATTTATTTATGTTTTTTGTAAAGCGCGACACTCGTCCCATGGGACATCACGGCGCTGTAAATCAAAGGAAACTGCTGAGGACTGAATTGGGGAGTTAGTTTTTGGGGAAAAGGTGAGTTTTAAGTTTTTGGCGGAATTGAAGGTAGTTTGTGGTGAGTCTGAGGTCTACAGGTAGCTCATTCCATCTTTTGGCAGCCAGGTATGAGAAGGCGCGACCGCCAGTTCGCGCTTTGTAGATGCGCTTGGATTTAGCCAGCGCCAGGTGGTTTGATCTTAGGTTCCTGCTGGGGATGTAAAACTCAATTTTCTCTTGAAGAATGAGGGGGCCCGTTTTATGAAGAGCTCTGTGTGCATGACAGAGTAGTTTGAAGGTGGCCCTCTGACGCATTGGTAGCCAATGGAGTCTTTTGAGACATGCGGATGCCGAGTCTCGCCTGCCTTTGTTACATACCAGTTTGGCCGCCTGGTTTTGGAGGATCTGTAGGCGGGAGAACAGGTGTTCGTTCATCCCTTCGAACAGGGCATTTCCATAGTCCAGGCGGCTAACTAGAAGGGCTTGAGTGACAGTGCGTCGACAGTCCAGGGGTATCCAGGAAAAGATTTTTGCCAGGAGTTTAAGTATTGCGAATCCCTTGCCCCATAATGAACGGATGTGGTCCTTCATGGACACGACATCGTCCATAATGATGCCGAGATTCCTGGCATGCTGTTTTGGAGTAGGAGCTGATCCCAGTGAGGATGGCCACCATGTGGCATTCCATGTGAGTTTAGCTCCTCCAAACAGAAGTATCTCTGATTTGCCGGCATTTAGCTTTAAGCAATGGGTGCGCATCCAGCTAGCCATTTCAGAGAGACAGCCGTGTAGCTTTTCTTTTGCTGTCTCTGGTCCCTCATCCATTTTCACCATCAGCTGTGTGTCGTCGGCATATGAACATATGCCGATGCCCCACTTTCTTGCAATGTCTGCCAGAGATGATACGTAGACATTAAAGAGAGTGGGGCTCAGTGAGGCCCCTTGTGGGACTCCACAGCTGATGGGATAGGGTTTTGAGTGGAATTGGCCCATATGGACTGATTGGCTGCGATTGCTGAGAAACGATTTAATCCAGCCCAAAGCTGTGGCTTGCACTCCTTTGCTTAGGAGGATGTTTAACAGGCGGTCGTGTGACACCGTGTCAAACGCCGCTGACAGGTCGAGCAGTATCAGAGCCACAGATCCCCCTTGATCTGTGATGCATCTCACACTGTCCGACACTGCCAGCAGCGTTGCCTCGGTACTATTGTTGGCTCTAAAGCCGGTCTGGGTGGGGTCCAGGAGTGAATTCTCCTCCAGATATCTGGACAATTGGGTATTAACCAGTTTTTCCAAAGCCTTGGAGAGGTAGGGGAGCTGGGAGATGGGCCTGTAGTTTTCAGGATTAGTGATGTCGGATCCGGCTTTTTTCAGAAGGGGGATCACGGATGCGTGCTTCCAAGTTTCAGGGAAGGATGCGGAAGTGAGTGACTGGTTAAAAAGTTTGGTAATAAGTGGGCAGAGCGTTGGTGCGATTGCGGAGAACACAAAGTGGGGGCATGGGTCTGCAGGAGAGCCAGATTTGATTGTTTGTAGTACAGATAGTACCTCGGTTTCAGAGACTGGTTGAAAACTTGTTAGGCTTGTTAGATTGCCTGTGTCTTGTTGGGAGTTGCTGTTGTCTGATGCTGGTGAGTTCTTGTCAGGGATGTCGTGCGAATGAAGGGAGTGTGGGGGGGTGAAGGTGGAATATATTTTGTTAATTTTGTCCATGAAAAAGGTGCTAATGCGGTCGCAAGCCTCGGTTGACGGAGTGAGGGTTTGTGAGGTACCAGAGGGATTGCTAAGTTCCTTTACAATTTTAAACAGTTCTTTTGTGGAGTTTTGGTTATCAAGGATTCGTTGACTAAGGTATGCTTTTTTTGCGGCTCGGATGGCTGAGATGTATTGTTTCCGTTTGGTGACATAGTTAACTCTGGTTTCCGAATCCTTTATTTGTCTCCATCGATGTTCGGTTTTTTGACATTCCCTTTTGAGGCTTTTGAGGAGAGGAGTGTACCATTTTTCCCTGGTGGCAGTTTTTTCCCTTATCGCTCGTAGGGGCGCCAGTGTGTCTAGTGTTTGGCGAATTCCCGTTTCTAGGAGAGTGACGTTGGTACCGATGGAGGCGTCATCCTTAAGGATGATGTTTGTGTCAGGGAAATGTTTATGAAAGTTGGAGTCGTTAATGAGTCTCCAGGCTCTGT
Source organism: Lissotriton helveticus (assembly GCF_964261635.1). NCBI lineage: Eukaryota > Metazoa > Chordata > Amphibia > Caudata > Salamandridae > Lissotriton > Lissotriton helveticus. The sequence goes on from NC_136063.1 coordinate 579,103,596, forward strand.
TGGTGGTGGGTGGGATAAGTTTGGGATTCATGGGTTTACCGGGAAGTTTGAATGAGAAGGATATCATGGAGTGATCAGACCAGGACAGGGGGAGGATATCATTCATAATGGTAGACTCAATATTCGTGAAGAGGAGGTCCAGGGTGTGCCCTGCTGAATGCGTAGGACCCTCGACCCACTGTTTAAGCTGTAGGAGTTCCATGTCGTATTTCAGCTGAGCGGATCCGGGGGCAATCGTGCTTTCATAATGGACGTTGAAATCTCCTATGACCATGTAGTTGTTACGTTTTAGGCAGGATGGTAGTAGTTGGTTTAATAATTTGGCACTAACACAAGTTGGTTGTCCTGGGGGGTTATAGACAACAGCACCTGCTAGTATAATAAGGCCCTCTAGAGAGATAGTGAATGGTAATGTTTCAAGTTCGGGGTATGTGGTTATTGTTTCCGTGAGGCAAGTTAGGTGATCTCTGAAAATCACGGCAACTCCGCCTCCTTTTTTTTCCCTAGTCTGTTTTGTGTGATTATTTTGTATTCGGAGGGGAGGGCATTAGCTAGATCTGGGGCGCTGGAATCGGTTAGCCAGGTTTCCGTAACAAAAACTAGGTCGGGGGTCATGGATATCAGCATGTCCCAGATGTCCAGTGCATGTTTAGGTAAGGACCTGGCGTTAAAATATAAACATTTTAATTCCAGCAGATTACTAGTGGGGGAAGAGTGATGTACAATAGCAAGCTGTTCCATGCCGGACCATCGACATGAGCGGCACGAGATAGGGCCATAGGTATGACCAGGGCCCGTTTGGACACATGGGAGAGATCTGGCACCCATGGTGGCGTTGTGAAGAGCTAATAGATCGCTACGTGTGTAGCGAGTAGGTTTGGCCCTGGAAGGGCTGGGTCCTGTAGGGGGTATGGCCCCTGGTCCCGGTCGGTCGCGGACGGGCGCAGACGGGCTTGCCTTAGGCGCGCCTTCGGCGCGCAATCGTCGCGCCCGCTGCGCTCGCCCGCTGCGCGACCGAGATTGACACATGTTTTATGCTGTTCTGGGGTTGTGGAACAGGGGGGCGTGGCCTAAAGTGGGCGTGGCCTCCGCTCGTGGCGGGAGGGCGCGAGGGGGAGAAGGCGTGTGACGTCAGCGCTGGCTCCGCTGACTGCACGACCGTTTTGTCTGGTAAGTGAGGCGCTGCCCAAGTGTTCTGTGGCAGTATTTCTAACAGTTATTCTGTGACTTAGGTTCACACAAGTAATCTGTGACTTCAATTATACACAAGTATTCTGTGACTTCAGTTAATACAAGTTAAAAGTTTTTACAAAATGCAAGTTAATCAGTGACAGAATGTTAAAAAATTTCAGTCTCCTTACTCCCGGCTTTCTCGCCTCAGGAGTCGATCCTTATCTTTGCTAGAGTGCCTTAACGCTGCGCTTTTAAGCGCGAGTGATTGTTTGGGGGCGTGGCCTAAAGTGGGCGTGGCCTCCGCTCGTGGCGGGAGGGCGCGAGGGGGAGAAGGCGTGTGACGTCAGCGCTGGCTCCGCTGACTGCACGACCGTTTTGTCTGGTAAGTGAGGCGCTGCCCAAGTGTTCTGTGGCAGTATTTCTAACAGTTATTCTGTGACTTAGGTTCACACAAGTAATCTGTGACTTCAATTATACACAAGTATTCTGTGACTTCAGTTAATACAAGTTAAAAGTTTTTACAAAATGCAAGTTAATCAGTGACAGAATGTTAAAAAATTTCAGTCTCCTTACTCCCGGCTTTCTCGCCTCAGGAGTCGATCCTTATCTTTGCTAGAGTGCCTTAACGCTGCGCTTTTAAGCGCGAGTGATTGTTTGGGGGCGTGGCCTAAAGTGGGCGTGGCCTCCGCTCGTGGCGGGAGGGCGCGAGGGGGAGAAGGCGTGTGACGTCAGCGCTGGCTCCGCTGACTGCACGACCGTTTTGTCTGGTAAGTGAGGCGCTGCCCAAGTGTTCTGTGGCAGTATTTCTAACAGTTATTCTGTGACTTAGGTTCACACAAGTAATCTGTGACTTCAATTATACACAAGTATTCTGTGACTTCAGTTAATACAAGTTAAAAGTTTTTACAAAATGCAAGTTAATCAGTGACAGAATGTTAAAAAATTTCAGTCTCCTTACTCCCGGCTTTCTCGCCTCAGGAGTCGATCCTTATCTTTGCTAGAGTGCCTTAACGCTGCGCTTTTAAGCGCGAGTGATTGTTTGGGGGCGTGGCCTAAAGTGGGCGTGGCCTCCGCTCGTGGCGGGAGGGCGCGAGGGGGAGAAGGCGTGTGACGTCAGCGCTGGCTCCGCTGACTGCACGACCGTTTTGTCTGCTAGTGTCTATTTCACTCAAATACATCTATTAATTGAGTTTCCACTAAGTAATTTAGCAGATCCGAGACCGCTAGCCTTCCCACTGTCTTAGGCCGCATTGGAACTTTCATGTGCGCCTTAATTTTGGTTTTATCATATACCAGTGAAAATAAGCTCAAGTTTGGCCTTAAAAAAACACACTTGCCTCCATTGTACTTATTATCTTCAGACATAAACGTTTATACGTACTATAATTCTCTTGGATTTATAAAATATACTTGTCTCAAACTGCATGTATCTGAAACCATTTCCAAATACTTCAGTAGCAGTACACAAACAGTCTGTTATATATTAGATGCAGAGAACACACTTTGTTGGTCATTACAAAAATTAAATATGTGAAAGAAATACAAAGACTGTGCCGTGCTGATGTCTGCTGCCATAGAGAAGGCTTACCAGAAGGAGACCAATATATTAGTAGTATAGCATGTAAACTACTCCAGTGGGGTGCTACTGAAGCAGCCTAGTATGTGACTTTCCTAACTGATAGGCTTACGGAAATTAGTATATACTTTTTTCCAGCTTTATGACATTCATTGTGATGAAAGAGGCGACAGTGGTCATTTTTCTTTTGAATAGTTAGCCCTGTAATACATGATCTGTCCTTTTCTTTTGTTTAACGGTGGATTGTTTCTGGAACTTCACTGGTAAATTGTATTTGGATATCGTAGTCGTAGCATAAGGACAGAACCAGTTATTTCAAGCACAATGTTACATTTCAGTGATATTGCTAACACCATGGCATGACTACGTGGACCTGGTGCCATCTAGGGTGCAATAGTGGCACATGTTTATACAATATTTTTTAAAGATTATCCGCTTATACAAGATAAAGGTATCCATGGCAAAAATATATTGCCTATATGTTTGTTGATTCATATTTGAATTCCTATTGCTACATAGTTATTACTTTAACTTTTAGAGCATGTTCTTCAACTATGCTTACACAATACCCATCATATTTTATTGTTGATTAATTTTTCCAGTTTGTGTATGTCTAGAGTGGTTTAGATTCCAGAAGAAGGATGCTAATCTTGATCATACTTATACATCAGAAATGTTGGGTTCTCTCAATGCTGGCTCTCTTGAATGTTTCCAATATTTGTGCTTGAAGTCTGGATTACAATCAAAATAGCTTATTGAACTTACGAAAAACCATTTCTGAGTCCCGGGACTGAAAGAGCTTGTGTTCCACCGATTTCAAAGACAATCATAGGAATAATACTACTAATCCTTTATACGTTATAGCAATACAGAAAATAGTTATATGCAGCTCAGATAGTTTGCATTTTAACTGTGTTGTTCTTCCTTTGTTTACTTTATATGATAAAACATGATTGGTGCTTAGGTATTGAAAATAAGATTGTTTTAACGTACCCTCAGTACTGAAGTAAATTAACTATGCAATGCATTCCACAAAACCCACTTTTTGATTAATTATCACAACCACAGTAATACTGGTTCAGGTTGTTTTTGCATTTAGCTACAGCCAAACTGTGTACACTTTCCAGAGGTTTCCCATGTTTAGCTTCCATGAAGGTCAGCGTAGTAGTACTTGTTTAATTATGATTAATGATATCATTTTTTTATAATCTTTCTTGTTGATTAAATTGTTGTGTAATTGTAATATTGTTAAATTCTTTTAGTTGGCATGGACACCATTCCTTGCTGCTTTCAGTGTGGGCTTGCAAGACTGTGATGACACAGAAGTAGCTTCACTTTGCCTGGAAGGCATACGGTGTGCGATCAGGATTGCATGCATCTTCAGTATTCAGGTACACTCAATTTCTTTGCTAGTTGTAACAACTTTTTAAATCCATTGTAGGTTACTTTCCTCACATTCTTCTGGCTTAAGGGAAATAAACACAGTAATCAATTCATATAAAAACTTTTGGATGAATGATTTTGTATTTAATCCTTGTATAGCAGGTATGTAGTACCTTGTTAGTCCATGTCTTATTTAAAACATTCTTGGAAACAAATGACAGTAAAGTGTTTTTTCACCTTTATTTCTAATGAATAATACTTCCAATACTTTTCTGATCACAGGAATATCTTCTGGTCGTAGAGTGTATGCACATATGCTAGAATCTTGAACTTAATTTTTTTCCCCCCTCTGTTTAGGTTTGTATTTTCGGATTTATTTGGTCTGTGCCATGCTCCAATCAGTGAACTTCGATTGAAATCGTATAGTTTTGTTCTAATGTTTTGATTAGCATTTTATGCATAAACAAATGATAAACAATGAGCTTAACCACAGTACAGCACAAAAAACACCAGGAGAATCATCAGCAGGACACAGTACGTTAGATAGAGAGAACAGTACGGTGCTGTCCACATATGTCCACGAGGTGAATTCAGGAGGGGTGAGGAGCAATAGCAAGAAAGAAGGTTCTCTGCCAATGTCCCATCTTTCCCTGCCCAGATTTGGTAGACCACACCCCATGCTCAGTTTGGTACCAGCTGTGAGCTTCCCGTCCACAGATCATAGGACTCCCTCCATCGGCCCAGATTTTCTCATACTTCCTAGGGCAAACCCTGGCAGCATAAACTACTTTTTCGATCCCCATGCACTGGTCCATTCCTGCAATCTAATGTTCCTTAGTGGGAAATTACCGTGCCCCCCAGACCCTCCACAACCCTCTTTGCCACGACCAAACCCACAGAGCAAAACAGTAGTTTCTTGTGGAACAGGTCTATATCTCCTGGCAACTCCAGGGGTATGAATTTGGCATTAGGCGGGATCTCTTCTTCTAATATGTCCCCCAGTTCTTTCAATATGAGGAGCCAGTATTTGTGTATCTCTGAGCACTCCCACATTGTGTGATAGAATGAACCCCTGTGTGTTATAGCATAGAGTAACCTGTCCTGTGTTATATAAACTCTGTGCAAGATTTTAAGCTGTATTAAGCGGAAGCGCACCCTAATGGCCACCTCCTGAGGATACCTCCACTCTGCCTCCCAATCCACGACCTCGAGCTCTCCCATGTCTCATTATCAGCATCGCCAAAGGCCTAAGAGGCCATTGGTTAGTTGTTAAGGAATACTTGTACGTGGAGGATATTGCTCTCCTCTCCAAGGGGCCAGCCAGTACGTGGGTCTTTTGCGGGGACACTTCAGGAAGTAAAGCCCAATCTCTTATCTCCGTTCGTAGAGCCTGTCAAAGCTGGGTGTACTTATAGTGCTGCATGTGGGAAAGGCCATACTCCTCGTGTTAACAGTCAAATGATGTGAGTGCCCCATCAGCTGATACGTCCGCCAGGCAGACTGTGCCACTCGTTTCCCACTGAACATACTCTTTTAGTGTACTCTTTTCATGTTGTGTTTCTCCTATGCAGAGCAGTGTGGACTTCGCAACTTTCCCCTTCCAACCCACATGGGACTTAGCTCTATCCCATGCCATCAGTGTGGCCCTTACTAGCATTAGCAGACTCGCTCGAGTCTTCCCATCGCCACATAGTGATTCAAGGGGCGGTCTGTCATGAAACACCTATCCAGCCGCACCCTTGATTTGTCCCTCAGGCGTGTGCCCAGTCATTTATCACCTATATCTGTGAGGCTCAGTAGTATGCTCTGAAGTGCGGGAGGGAAATCCCTCGATTATATACTGAACAGCAGAGGGGTGGCAGAGCTATGCAAAGACTCCCTCTGTTTTAACAGAAGTACCCGGACCTCCCTGTCCAGGTGACTGAAGAACCTTTGGGTATTGGGAATGGCGTGTTCTGTCATATGTATAGGAGCTTGGGGAGGGTAATCCTCGTGAGGATAGCAGCCCTATCAATGAGCGTTAAAGGGAGTTTCCTCCGTCTGGCCTCGTCTTTGTGCAATTTCACCGGCTGAGAGTCCAGTCTTTCCTCCCAGAAACATTCCGCACATCGCCGCACACAACAGATGCCTTGTCGCTGCTGGGGAAAAGTCACAGAAGAGCAGCTAGCTACTGCCCTCGTCCAGAGCCACCCAGCGGACCCCACCGAACCTGACACCGCCGCCCTCAACCTCCGACAGTGGATCAACGACTGCACCAACACCCTCGCCCCGCTCAAGACACCCTCCAACAGCCACACCAGCAAGAAAGCCACCTGGTTCACTGGAGACCTCCAGGCCTCCAAGCATGCTTGCCGGAAACTGGAGAAGAACTGGCTCTGCGAACGATCATCAGACAGCCACACAGCCCTCAAGAACGCCACCCGCAGACACCATCAACTCATCAGAACCGCCAAGAGGACCGCATTCAAGGACCGCCTGGATAACAACGCACACAACAGCAAAGAGCGCTTCAACATCGTGAAGGAACTCCCCAACCCCAGCTCCAACAACAACGACCTTCGCAGGACCTGTGCGACTCACTGGCCCCCTACTTCCACCGCAAGATCGCAGACATCCACGACAGCTTCAACGCCACGACCGCCCCGCCAACCTACGAGACCCCCACTGCGCGATCACCTGCCACCTGACCGCACGGTCCAACGACGATGACACCATCAAAATCACGAACTCCGTCCACTCCGGATCTCCGTCAGACCCTTGCCCTCACCACGTCTTCAACAAAGCCGGCACAATCATCGGACCCCACCTCCAGAAAGTCATCAACACCTCCTTCGAGACAGCAACCTTCCCAGAGAGCTGGAAACACGCCGAGATCAACGCCTTACTCAAGAAACCTAAGGTGGACCCCAAGGGCCCCAAGAACTTCCGTCCCATCTCCCTGCTCCCGTTCCCAGCGAAGGTCACCGAGAAAATCGTCAACAAGCAACTAACCCGCTACCTCGAGGACAACAACATCCTGGACCCATCCCAGTCCGGTTTCCCCAGCAACCACAGCACCGAAACCGCCCTCATCACAACCACCGACGACATCAGGACCCTGATAGACAACGGAGAAACAGCAGCCCTCATACTCCTGGACCGGTCAGCCGCCTTCAACACGGTCTGCCACCAGACACTACGAACACGCCTACACGACGCCGGGATCCAAGAGAAGGCCCTGGACTGGACCACATCCTTCCTCTCCGACAGAACACGGAGCGTCCGCCTCCCCCCCTTCAGCTCCACTGCCACCGAGATCATCTGCGGCGTACCCCAGGGCTCCTCCCTCAGCCCAACACTGTTCAACGTATACATGGCACCCCTCGCCTACGTCGCCCGCCAGCACAACCTCAACATCATCTCCTACGCCGATGACACCCAGCTGATCATCTCCCTCACCAAAGACCCTCACACCGCCAAAGCCAACCTCCACGAAGGAATGAAGGCCGTCGCCGAATGGATGAGGAACAGCCGACTGAAGCTGAACTCGGACAAGACGGAGGTCCTCATCCTCGGCTCCACCCCCTCAGCATGGGACGACTCCTTGTGGACAACATCGCTGGGAACAGCTCCGACACCCACTAACCACACACGCAACCTGGGGGTCATCCTTGACTCCACCCTCTCCATGACCAAGCAGGTCAACGCCGTCTCCTGCTTCAACCCCCTACGAATGCTCCGCAGAATCTTCGAGTGGATCCGCACCGAAAGTAACACAGACCCTCTTCTCCAGTAGGCTGGACTACGGAAATGCCCTCTACGGAGGATCGTCGAACAAACGCCTGAAATGGCTGCAACGCATCCAGAACGACTCGGCACGACTGATCCTTGACATCCCCCGCCACAGCCACATCACACCCCACCTGAGAGACCTACACTGGCTCCCCGTCAACAAGAGGATGACCTTCAAGCTCCTCATCGACGCACACAGGTCCCTCCACAACACCGGCCCAGCGTACCTCAACAAACGACTCCGCTTTTACGCCCCTACCCTCAAGCTCGGCTCTACCGACCTCGCCCTCGCCACAGTGCCACGCATCCGAAGAACAACCGCGGGTGGCAGATCCTTCTCCCACCTCGCCGCCAAGACCTGGAACACCCTCCCCACCAACCTACGGCAGACCCAAGACCTCCTCCTTCAGACGACTTCTCAAGACCTGGCTCTTCGATCAGTAGCAGAACCCCCCCCCCCCCCTCCTTGCCTTCAGATGACTTCTCAAGACCTGGCTCTTCGATCAGTAGCAGGACCCCCGCCCAGCGCCTTGAGACCCTCAAGGGTATGTAGCGCCCTTAACAAATGTCCTGATTGATTGATTGATTGAGTAATATAGATTCCTAGATATCTAAAGCCCTCAGTCGTTGCCTTCAGGGAAGTAGGAAGCAATATTTCCCAGTCCCGCTGTCCTGCCTTGAATAGAATTGACTTTGCCCAGTTTACCCTACAGCCAGAATACACTCCAAATTACTCCACCCATTCCAAAAGGCGCTTCTGGGACACCTCGGCTTCCTCGACATACAGCAAAACATCAGCCAAACATAAAGTAATGCTCTCTGTTAGCAAAAACTCCCTTTCTGCCACCCACCTCCAATGCCCTGACCCCTCAAGCCAGAGAGTCTATTCACAGGGCAAACAACAACTGGGACGGAGTCAGCCCTGTATAGTTCCCCTTCCCAATAGAAACAGAGCTTAGGTCATCTCATTTATTCTCACTGCTGCCGTGGGCTCGGCATAAAAGAGGGCCAACCTTCTACTAAAGCAGGGACGTAAGCCAAACTGCCTCAGCACTGCCAAGAGATAAAGTGATTGAGTTGAATGCCTTTTCCTCGTCAGTGGAAATGACTGCCAGGGTACGAGGGACATCGCATACGGTGTCTAACCAGTTATGTCACAAAATCAAAATAGAGAGAGTGGACTAGAAAGCTAGTCCGGATCCCCTAGGTTATATATGATTTATCAAGAAGGACTAGCTAAGTTGTGTGAAAGGACTCAATAGGTACATATGTTGACAAACCATCTGGTTTGATCATGAAGCCCTCACCCACCAACCTAGTTGGTGGCATGCTTCATCATCGGGCCCACCACAGTGACTCCGAATGTGTCCCGGGTGTGCTGCGACTCCAGATTACTGAGGAGCTGGTATACTCACTGAGTGTGCAGTGTAGGTGAAAGGAAGTGATAAGTTAAAAGCTATACAGTGGGTCCCAGTACCCGAGGGTATATAGATAGATTTTCGCTGCCAGGTGACCCAAGGAGGCTTTAACAGCAAACAGCAAGTGTGAGGATAATGTTTTTCACTTACCTTTACCTCACCATGCACTAAATCCGCTGTTTAGCCCACCACCCATACACCGTATTTTTCGCTAAAACCACATTAGCCATGCAAACTGCATGGCCACAATTTCTGCCGCTTTAGGTCGTCTTCACACACCTTAGCAGCCGGCAATACGTTGTGTTTTTGAATTTTCCCTAATTGACTCTAATTTGTACGTCTGTCTGTGTCCTTCATGTTATGTGTACAGTAAAGTAGAGGGAATCCCCCTCTTACACATAAGGCACCTTAGCGAGTGCGACACTTTTAATCATATCACAATTCACTTAAAATATTTATTTATTATCACTTACACATACTCATTGGTCCTGAGGAAAGCCAGTTTTAATCAAAAGGCCTGGCTGAAACATGTAGACCACACAGGACGAAGGAGGTCATAATTTACTCCAACTCGTCCGTTTGCCTTTTTAGTTGCTAACAGGGGCCCAGTAATTAAAGTCCATCTATATACCCTCGGGTACTGGGACCCACTGTATAGCTTTTACTTATCACTTCCTTTCACCTACACTGCACACTCAGTGAGTATACCAGCTCCTCAGTAATCTGGAGTCGCAGCACAACCGGGACACATTCGTGTCACTGTGGTGGGCCCGATGATGAAGCATGCCACCAACTAGGTTGGTGGGTGAGGGCTTCATGACCAAACCAGATGGTTTGTCAACATACGTACCTATTGAGTCCTTTCACACAACTTAGCTAGTCCTTCTTGATAAATCATAACCAGTTATGTAGCCATCTGATGTTCTGTTACGATGGACATGGGTGGGTATCACTCCATTCGACCTATGTACCAGTTAGTAGCCAAGAGCTTAGTTTCATTATTTAGGGGGGAGATGGAATGGTAGGATTCACACTTGTTTTTCGGCTTATCGTCTTCAGACATATTGCCATGTGTCTTAGATCCGAAGGGAGCACTCCTTGGTTACAGGAGTCCTCATACATTGGCAGGTGGTGGTAGCTCCCATAGCTCCCATTCTTTTAAACAATTCTGAAAGTACCTCATTGGGAGCTGGGGCCTTCCAACTACTCATAGCCTTGAGTGCCTCAGTAGTCCCTCAAGTGTATTGTCCTCTCTAGTGTCTCTACCAGTTCGCTGTCTATTTGCGGGAGAGCCAGCATTCTCAGGAAGTGTTCTGTCCTCACTTCCTTCCTATGGGGTCGTGCGTCATAAAAGGCTTATAATATCATTTAAACTCCCACACTGTCTCCTACATTCGGGTAAGTCTGTCCCCCATGCTGGTGATTATCTTCCCCACCCACCGGGGTGCCTCCTCCCTACAACTCAGCCACACCTAGAGGTATCCTGCATTGTCTCCCACTTCATAGATTTTGTGCTGCTATACAAGACGATGATGGCAGGCCGCCTCCTCTACTAAATTGTGGTAGTCTGTTCTTGTTGCCTTCAATAGTGGGCGCATTGCCTCCTATGGGCTCTGTGCCACCTGTCCCTCGTACCTGCCCTTCCAGATGTAGTACTTTACTATGTCTGTCCCTTTACTTGCGGTTCATCATCTTCTGTAGACGGTCTCGCTGGACTAACAGCTCATAAGCAGTGTAGGCCGTTTAGCATTTTACCAGTGTATATTTCATTTTTTATGAATTCAAACTGTTGTGCTCATCTTTAAGTGACACCACTGCTTGGGAATCACACTCTACCCATACATGTCTACACAAACTGAAAAGGGGGGGCTAAAAATCTCTATTTATTTTCTCAATTGAGTAATATTAGTTTAAAGAGCAAAATGTTCATCCAAAAGTAGCAAATAGCATCCATTCACTCGAATTCAGTCAATCAAAAGTCATTCTGCCCGGCCAACTCATTTCGTCCTATGGGACTTCATCAGGGTTGGTATATCTATGTGCCTAGTATAACAGTATAGTATGCAGTTCTTTCTGGAGCCAGATCTAGAGGAAAATATCCTAGTTTCATGTAGTTTAGTCCCCCCCCCCCTCTTCCCCTCCCACCCCCCAAAAGGGCCTCTTCACTGTTTACGATGCAGCACCAAACACAGGAAATCTATCAATACCTGAAACTAGGATACATTTCCTCATAAGAGGAACCCTGATGAAGTTGCATTCGAAAAAACGTGTTGGCTGGGCTGAATTACTTTTTGTTGAAGGAATCAATAAAATTGGATTTAAAAGTAACTACACGACTTCTGATGAACTGAATTTGAAGTGAATGCATGCTATTTGCAGCTTTTGGATGACCAATATTCTCTTCAAACTCTTTTTACCCAATTGAGATAAATTGTGATTATTAGTGCTTCTTTTTAAGTCAGTGTAGAAAGGTCTCGCAAGACTGCAGTATTGGACTCTCAAACCACTCATGGTGAGTCCTGTAATCTTTATTTTCTTCAAAATACACTGTTGCGTCTGCTCAGATCTGTGTCATCATGGCAGACTCATGCAATTCCTATTCGTTAAGGCATCACTGGGGACTGCTCCATTGCGTGGAAGCTCCTAGAATGATCAGTAGCTGTAAGTGGTCAGAGATTCCCAGTGCCTAAGTGAACAGGGAGACGAGCCTGGAGACTGTCCCATGGGCCTCAGAATAATAGCACTATGCCACTTCCAGTGGGGTGTGTCCAGACAGCCGCAAACCCCAGTCCCCAGCCGAACTTCGCCAAGCACATGGGGGGACAGCATTTTCGGGAACCCGTTCGTGAACTGTCTACATTCGGGAGCAGTGCGGTCATTCAAGTCACCCCCCACCAAAGGGATAGTCCGGCCTGCTTCTAACTGTATGGGGCCCACTTTGTCCATCCCCACCTGCTGGAGTCTAGGCAGGCGTACACATTGACGAGTGTCTCTTGCCAGAATTGCGATCCTCACCCCCGTGAACCCATTTGCGAACCCTCCGTGGCCCAGGCGTACATAGCGACTCCGACCCAGAATTTGTACTCAGTGCCCAGGAGCCGTGTCTCCTGTAGGTAAACCACATTGGGGTCATGCGTTTCATTTACTAAGCTACCACCCTTCTTTAATCTTGTCCCCAAGGCCATTCACCTTCCAGGAGAGGTATTTTAAGGTGATCAGGGCTACCTCCCTCCCCCCCACTAAGGTATGCTGGTTCATGCTTTCTTTTCGTCCACCCGTCTGTGAAGTCATCGTCATTGTTACATAAGTTTTTGTCCGTTAACTTAACCTACCATGAACTGCCTAGAGACCACTAGAAAGCGCTTTATTGGCAGAAGGACAGCCGCACAGGTCTATATTGCACATAGCCAACAAGTACAGCTCTCAACCTCTCTTTGGCCTTACTGCTCTGAGACCTTAGCTAATAAACAAATTCTGTTCAAAAAGGGAGTGCTGAAGGAGTCCAATGAAAGAATACTTTGGATGGAAACACAATTTCATGGCTCCTACTTTATTGGATGTTTGAAGGACCATATTTTACATGGGATAAGCAGGGCCAGATCTAAGGCTAATCTGTCTGTCTTGGCCTCCTGGGAGAATTTCAGGTCCGTAATGGCTCCAAGGATCTTCCACAGCTGGTAGGCTTGGTACATCAGGGCTTCTCCCATATACCTGAGCGTGGCCTCCCCAGCCCCCCTTGTCATGTTGAGGCTGTTTTGGGTATCCTTTCACCATGGGGGTCTAGCCTAGGTGTCTCCATGCTTTAAGCGAGAGTGACTCCATCAGTGTTCCCCAGCCAGGGTTCTCTGCTACCTCCGAGTTGCTCCCGACTGGGGCCCGAGTAGTGCAACTCTGTGGAATTCTCAGCTCCCGAGCCACACGCTGCCTTGCTGTTGCAGCCATATTTACACTGTCACTCGGCCTCCCAGTGGACTTGTTCAGGGGGCATTAGGCCTCAGTGTTGCTGTGAGTTGTAGACGAGATGAGGGTGACCTATATAGGTGAGGGGGAGTGTCTTGTATGTGGCCCCGCCAGGAGGCAAACTCCTGCCTCTCCTCTTATATAGAGGAGAACGGCCTCCTTGCATCCCATCAGGCGGGATTCCGCCCGGGCCATTCCCACGGAGATGGTGGTCCTGGCAGTCTTGGATGAGCTCAAGGGGAAGGCCGACTCCAACCTCCCCCAAGCCCTGGTCCTTCTCGATTTGTCCGCTGCGTTTGACGCGGTTGACCATTCCATCCTTCTCGACCGTGTCAGCGCAGCGGGCATTCGGGGCACGGCCTTTTCCTGGCTGGCGTCCTTCCTGCGGGATAGGTCCCCAGGCAGTCCATCCCTCCGGTTTCTCTGCTTCTCGCCGCCCAGTCACTTGCGGCGTCCCCCAAGGTTCCTCTCTTTCCCCTCTTCTTTTCAATCTTTATATTCTCGTCCTCATCACCTCTCTCCTTGAGCTGGGGGTCTCTGTGTACAATTACGCAGATGACCTCCAGCTTGTCTTTGATCTTTCCTCTACCCCTGATTCTCTTCCCAAGTTCTGTTCCTAGTTTTTATCTCTGACTGGATGAGCGCTACCATCTGAAGCTCAATCCAGACAAGACGGGAACTTGTTCTCACTGGTGGCCCCTCCAATCCTTGGTCCCCTGCACTTTGGCCCCTTTCTTTTGGTCCCCCCCGGTGCCCGTCTCCTCTGTTCGCACTCTTGGTATTAAAGTCAGTCATGACTTATCCATGCACCTCAGATCAGCTCCGTCTTGTCTTCTTGCTTTCTCTCTCTTCGTCTAATCCGGAAAATCTCACGTTTTTTTTCTACCAATGCACTTAAATCCATAGTCATGGCCCTTGTCATCTCCGCCTTGACTATGGCAATGGTCTGTACGTGGGCATACCTGCTTACGAATCCCGTCGCCTACAGGCCATTCAAAATCAAGCTGCTCGCCTCGTCCTTCCCTCCCCAGATCTTCTCATATCACCCCGGTTCTCAAATCACTTTCATTGCTTCCTGTCCGCTTTAGATCCTTTTTCAAATTGGCCTGCTTAGCTTTCGGGCTCATTTCCGTTCTGCGCCCCTGTTCATAATTTCTCTTGTCTCTTCTCATGCCCCGGTCCACACTCTTCGCTCATCTTCTCTCTCTCTCTCTTCACATCCCTCGCTTCCGTAAATCCAGAACAGGGGGCACTCGGTTCTCAGTCCTGGCCCCTCAGTTCTGGAACAGTCTTCCTCTTTCCATCCGCCTCCCATTACCATCTACACTCACTTCCGCAAAGCCCTTAAAACTTTTCTTTTCTCTCAGGCATTCCCTTCCTATTTTCCCGGGTTCCCTCTGCTGAGCTCTGATTAGTCCCCAGCGCCAGGAAGCCGTTCGGCCACCGTGCGCTTTATTAAATACTTTATTCATTCATTCATTCATTTCCTGGTCCTGGTCTTCTAGGGGCGACAAGCCCAGCAATACAGGTCAAAGTCAGTCTTTCCAGAGGTCCAGCTGGGGCCATTCTGGACCTCCTCTGCCTCCCCTGTGTCCAGCCACTGGTGCGATGTCTTCAGTGGCCCCCACTTGGTAAACAGGCGGGAGCAGGGGGGAACTCCACTGCTCCTGCCCAGTCTCTCGAGTAGGCCTCTTCCCAGCTAGGCCTTTCATCAGGCAGAAGATCCCACATTGACTCCCAGAATTCCCGTCAGTCACTCACCTCACAGCCAGGCAGTCATACCCTCTAAGTGGCAAGGGACACCACAGCGCGAGCACCAATCAGTTGAGGCATGAGCAAGGATAGCAATGTGGCACCCCCCCTCCACCAGGCCCTGATCTCCTCCCTTAGTCTCTCAAGCAGACTTCTTCCCAACTGGGCCTTGGGTTGGGCAAGGGCCTCTGTCTTCAGCTCCCAAGAAGCCTGCGTCTTACCACCAGTCGCTCACCTTGTGACTAGGGCAGCCCTGTCCCCAGCGCAGCAGAGGGCACCATAGCGTGGGGCATGATCAGGTGATGGGTGCGGACAAGGAGAGCAATGCCAGTCGCCTCCACTAAGTTCCGGTCCGCTCTGTCAGGCCCACCACTCATCCGCCCCCTTGCTGCATTCATCGCACCTCTGTCATATTGGAGGGGTCGATATTCCTTTTCCAACAGGCCCTGTAGTCAGGAGACATCCCGGGGGATGCAATCGGGCAGTTAGGGCTGGTGCATGGACCGGTGCAGGAGTTCCTAGAAGTGAATCCTGGCTACACACCCCGAAATCCCTGTATTTGTGCAAATAGCAATTGTTTGTGCTGAACCATTATTAGCACTGCATGTGATGCCTGGGGTCCATCACTTCCAATGCTGTAAATCCAGACGTTGTTATTTCTTGACTATTTTTTTTTTTTTACTCTCTGATGTCTGAGAGAGTGTCTTATACCTTCTTATCTCACTTGAGCCATTAAGAGCACTTTTCCCAGTGGCTACAGCGCTGAAGGTGGTATAATGCCTGAAAAGAAAATGTATCAGGGGGTCTATTAAATCCTTTTTCTCTTATACACATTGTTCTGAGTTGGTATCTCACCAGTGCAGTGCTTAGACTTCACTGTGGCCACTGGACTTAGATGCTGAAATCCTCTTCATCGAAGAACCCCGTTCCTCTTCTAGATACATTTTGACCTATACATGTATCAATTTATCTTCCTCCAGACGGATCATTTTTACAAGCCATGTTACAGATGCTGAAGTCGTAGCTGGCTTTTGGTCAGAAGTTGGCAGATGGTAGTTAGACTCCCAAGCGTATACTTAAGGCACACATGGCTACTGTAGATGCCAAATCATGATTGATATGGTTAGGGTAGTGTTCAGAAAGTTATTTGGTTGTTATTTTCTTAGAAGATATATCGGCAAGTTTAATTGTTATATGTTTGTTGACAAATGTATCCTTATGAGGAAGCTGAACGTTTGTAGAACATTTCAAAAATATCAGAGGAATACATATGGCTTGGAGATGAAGCCCACAGTATCTGTATTCATTAGTAGATAGGGTGCTTATTTAATCTGTTTCATCCAGCACATTTACCAATAGCTACATTTTCTTTTAGGTCATTAAGGGAGTTCTCCATTCTAGGATCATCATCGAAACCATAAGTACTTGAATGGTTCCTTGTGCATGGGATGGATCTTGCACAATGGCTGAGACAAAAGGGG